>NC_053453.1:24026984-24154679 GCF_015227805.2 Hirundo rustica | reverse complement strand
CAGGATTGCCAGTGACAAATGCAACAATTACGCAGTGTTCACGTGGTTGCCACAGGTGTGAGCCCCCAGCAGAGCTGTGTGCAGGGCACCCTCTCAGTGGCTGGAGAGCAGCACCCAAGGCGAAACCGCAGCTGACCATAAGCTTGCATCGCCTCTCTGTGGCCGCCGGATCTCGGGCCAGGTGCTCAAAGAGGTTGAGCGGCTCAACCCTGCGCATTGCCAGTGGCAAGCTGATCTCTGCAGGAAGCCTCTCGTTCCTAGCACAAAGTGCTCCAGGCTTTCGACTGCAGGCAGCGGCGCAGTACGCCATGATGTCCCACAGCCGCCGCGCAAATTCCCTCCTGCACCACCGGACAGCGGTACGGTGGTCAGCACGTGCATGACCACAGTCTTCCAGACAGAGCTGGAAAAAACCTGTGCCCCTCAGGACGCAGGTGAAGACCTGCAGGCATTTCAGGTGCAGGCTCTCACAGGGCACCTGCCTGGCGATGTGCCGGAAGAATTTCGCCTCCGCCACAGCGTACGTCTCCGCCACGCTGTGCTTGCGATGAAGTTGGCCTCGGGGGGCTGGCTGCTCACAAGGTGCTGGAGCCCCTTTCTGGCCTCTGTGGGCTGGCTGACCACAAAGATTCAAGTCCCCTTGGCGCACCCCAAAGAGCATCTCCACCGTCAGGCTCTTCCTGCCTTTGCTCAGCTGGAATGGCAGGAACGGCTGCAGGGCTGAAACGCCAGTGCCATGAGTCTGACTGAGGCACATGCCGCCAGGAGCATCTCACCAGCTGGTAGAACCAGTGGGAGGTTTTCTCCACGTCCAGGTAGGAGCCGGTGCGAGTGTCTCCGGAGGCTGCGCTTATGCTTCCGCTCCAGCTCCTTCTGCGAGTGGTGCAGGAAGCACAGCAGCTTCTCGCCCAGCTGCTCCCTCTCGCACGTGCACACCAGCTCCACGCGGACCACTGAAGGTCCTTGCGGCCGTCCTGCCCTGCCGCTGTTCAGCTCTAGTGGAAGGCGTGCCCTGGGGGATTCAGCGGGACCAGCACGCGGTACACCCCCTCCCAGTCAGGGGGACTCCAGCCCTCAAAGGCACTGCCCCCCCGATGGCTTCTTGAGGCACTGGGTAGAAACTATTGCTCACTCTGTCCACAAAGACACGCGCAAAGCTCTCCATCAGCTCAGCTGTCACTGACGACCTCTCTCAGTTCCTCCACAGCCACTGTACGTAATCCACTAAAAGGATGCCTCGCTTATTCCCAACATCTCGGGTGTCTTCTCTGTCTTCTCTTCCGCATTTGCCACTTTCTTCTTTGCCCCATCACTGCCTTCTGTTTCACTGGCAGACCACGTTACCTTGTTTGTCTTCTTTCCTTTCCTCATTCTTGTTTGCCTCCACATTTACACCACCCTGTTCTTCATCCTTCTTTCATCACTGTCATCTACTTTTATCGTTTCCTTCTTTTCTTCCTCACTGCAGAAAGAGCACTATGGTCTACTTCATTCCCACAGTCATTGCTATCTTCCTGCCCAGTCCAATCACCGCTTCTCTGTTCACTGGCTCACTGCTTTCCTGCACCCTCACATCCACATTTCCTCCTTTCCATCTGCAATGTCCTCACCATCATTTACATCATCATTGTTGTCTGCCTTCCTATTCGTACCACTGGTTTTTCCTTCTTCATTTCCGTGCCTTCTTCTTCTTTCCAGTGTCCTTGTCTTGCTGCACCAGCACATCCTTCTTTTCCCCTTCACTGGCTTCATCTAGGCCTTCTGTATTTCCGCAACATTGCCAGATTCCTCTTCATTTCCTTGAGCATGTTGTCTCCTGGCCACTTCCTATCACTCCGTCCTTCATCTTTCTTTAAGTAATAGCCATTGTCACGCTCAGCATCGCCGTCTTCCTCTGTCTTCACATCATCACCTTCTATGGCATCACTGTTGTCTCCTTCATTTGCAGCCACAGGACTGCCTTCTCGGTCATTTCCTCTGTCGCTGCCATCTACCTCCACATCATCACCTTCAATGGCATCATCGTCGTCTCCGTCACTGGCACATAGAGGAATGCCTTCTCGGTCATTTCCACTGCCGCTCTCATCTGCCTCCACAGTCACAGCCGTGTCTTCTCCGCCTTCCGCTGAATAAAAACTGTCTTCTTCCTGTTCTTTTCCTCTCTCATTTCGCAAGATCTTGCAGGAGCTCAGATCCTTGCCGCTGCTGCTGGCTTCACGGCTCCTTGTCCCGCGGCTAAACCACAGGCCCAAGAGGAGCAGGAATCCAGCAAGAACCCAGAACGGCCACTGCTGCAGAGCACCAAAGAGCGCAGCTCCCCAGCCCTCGTCCAGCTCTTCTGAGGGGCCCTGCTCCAGCTCCCGCAGCAGCCGAGCCATCTCACGCTCCAGCAGCTCCTGACGCTCCCGCATTCGCCGGTGCGTGCCCTCATCCAGCCCATCCCCAGCAGGCTGCGGGTACTGGATCAGGCTTTGCACGAGCACGAAGAGCAAGGGCAAGAAAGCCATGGTCGGCAGGAGGACACACAGAAGGGGCTCAGTGGGGCCGGAATCGAGACGGAAATGGGGGGCAGGATCGCAGGGATGTGGGGGCAGGAAGGAGAAAGCCCCCGGCAGCTGGCAGGCGGCAAGGCCTGCACCGCTGGCCCCACAAGCACCACGCCCTGAGCAAGGCGCTCCCCCAGGGGACGGATGCAGGGGCAGAACACAGGTCCCAGGTGCCGGCCCTTCTGCCCCAACCTTCCTCCAGCCCTGTCTACTCACTGCGTGTGTACTCACCGCTTGCCCAGGCTCGACTGGGGCAGCAGCTCCCGTTGGGGCCTGTTAGAGCTGCCCCCATTGTGACACGGCCCCCGTGCTGTCACAGACTCCAGAGCGCATCAGCGGCCAGCCCCGCCCGCCATCCCCAGCCCAGATCGGGGAACATCATCATGGCCCTGGGCACCCAAAGCCCCAAGAGAAACCAAGTGCAGACCCCTCACTCGGGAACCTGGGAACCCCAGAACCTCCCTTCACAAAGCAGGCACAAACGCCCCCTCCCGCACAACGCTTGCAAATATAAATTTGGGTGACGTCACCCATGGATGCTCTCAGTATACAGTGTAGACTTGTGTTCATTATTCAAGGCGAACTTTTGTACTATTACTATTGGTATTTATTGCTGTGGTGGGGCAACTCCCCTTTCCCCAGCTCCTTTGCAGGCTAGCAGTGTGACCTGTGAAATAGTGGTTAGGCCTCGGCCTTGACACACCACCTGGGATCAACTCCTTCTTTTTTGGGGGGGTGATCTCAAGTGCACCCGCTTGGGAAAATCACTTCACGTGGGGGCAGCATTTCATATCAGCTAATCTTTATTTACTGATTTAGTGAGAAATAAAGAAATCCACACTACTTGAATGATGCACAGGAGGCATTAAGGCCATCCGGTCGTAGGGCCTACACTTCTCTTACACCAGCGCTGTCCTGCCTCACAAATCTTTTGTGAAAACCAAGATGTCAGGGTTTGTCTCCTGAATTAGTGTCGTGGTGCCTACTGCGTGGTCTTCCTCACACTCCATGGGGCTAGCTCAGGCACTGCGGCCTGAAAAGGCACGGACAGCTGGCAGCGCCAGCTAATCCCGTTCTGTGGGGTCTTGGCTCCCACGCCATCTTGGCGGTAGGCAAGGATGCTGCAAGGCAACGAAGGCAGAGATAGAAAGGCAGACTCTGCTGAGCAGGTCACACGATTTTATTGGAGCCCCAGCAGGGACCTCCTCACCTCCAGGTAACTGGCCAGGCAGAGCCCCCCAGGCTGCTTGCCAGCACCTTTTCTTTGGGGGTGAACAAGGGGAAGAGGCAGGGGGTGAGCAAATCAGGGATCACCAGGGAGGGGTCACACTGGTCAATGTTATTTTCATACACCAAACATAGATGATGGGGAGGGACCCCCTCTGGATCTGACCTGTCACTCGACACCCCTGGAAGAACTTTCTAGCTCCGGGGGAAGGCCCCAAGATGACAGGCACACCCCAGAGGAGAGGGAATGGGGGATTGACACATAACTGTTGGAGGGGAGAAAAACAGGGCAAGACCATTGGGGGGAACAAACATGGGGACATAGGAGGAACCATTCAATAAATTAACAGCACATACAATAAAACCAAACAAATCCCCACCGCTACAAATGAGGAACACCTACAATGATCTCTTCATCGAATGACAAAACGTCACACATGACCTGTTGTAGTTTTCCCCACGAGACTCGACGGCCGCCGATGGCAAAAGTAACAGAGTCTGCTCCCTGGCTTCAGACGGGATTTTACAGCTTTCATTCTCAAGTCCTGCTCTGCTTAGCTGGACTCTCCCGATGGCTCACCGGTGCCAGAGAGAGCTGGCCCCTCCCCCTTCGGGGCTTTTTCCCCCGGGGGGGGGCCGGGCCCAGGGGGCAGGGCCCAGAGGCACCACACAATCAGGGAGAAGTGGGCGGGAACAGGGCTGGATTACATTTCAGTGTGGGGGATGGGCAGATCATAGGACACATACATAGAAAAACCATTACAAATCCTATGAAATGTAAACCTAATTCATGCATTACAACAACCTACTTATGGTTTGCACAGCAGCGTAAAAATCCTCATGCCCATGCAAACTACTTCTTAGAGTAGAGATGGCTGGTCGATAGTCTGCCAGAAGAATGTAATCAAGAAGTACAAGCTCTGAAATGGAAAAAGAAAAGTCCTCAAAGCACAGCACTTCGGAAGCTTAGCCCGTTCCACTCTAATGTGCTCTCCCCAACAACACCTAAAGATGTGCTCCTCCTGACCCTTGCTGCAACTGGCTACTCTGTAGCATGACAGTCATTTTGAGAGTAACTCTTTTATGTATGGGATGTAGTCATGCCTGCATCTAGATGCCATCGTGGGTACAAACCTCCTGCCTTGCTTTTTCTGATTGGAGATCCTTGCTACTGGATAGGATGGAGTTGTTTATTGGGAGGAGTTTCTCTGAGGCTGATCGCAGCACCAGCAGGAGGTTTTTTGCTCCCTTGGCTACTCAGATTCTTCTTGGATGAGCTCTTTATCAGCTGAGAACTGACAGAGCACAGAACGTCTGAGTCATCGCCTTGCTCTTCTCCACCCATGACACGAGAGCTGCCTGCACTCAGAAAACACGGTTTCCTGAATCGTCCTATATATTAACAATCAATGCCTTATAAATTCTGCTGTCTAGGTGAGGTCGCTAGTGAACAGCTTCATGTCCCAATGGTACCTAGTTGGGGGGGAAGCAGAGGAAGACAGGATCACAACTGACACTGATCAGTCATTCACAGGCATCAGCTGGAAGAAACAGGAGAGAGCCATGAATTCCGGTAGCTACTGTGTTTCAGCAACCCATATCAGCCTGCTCCTTTTAAACTCCTCTCCTGATGAAAGCTTCCGCTCCCATCACAGTGCTCGCCTGAGGCACATAAGTAACCAAGATGAAGACCAGGAGGGAAACTTTTTTCTGACCTCCAGTGACGTGAGCACCAGCAAGAGAAGAGAAAGCTACTGCCCTACTCTAACGGAAGATGATTTTATAGACTCACCTACAGCTAAATCTATTCTGAAAGCCCCCCATGCCTAACTATGAATTTGCTGACCCTGAGGAAAAAGGCAGCTTTAAATGAACTCTGCTGCTCCCACTGTCTCTCCTTAGAACTTCAGGCTGAGATGCCTAGGACCAACTAAAGGAAAAAAATAATTTCATTCATGCCCTGCTCAACCATTTCTCAGCCTCTTATCCCTCCCAATGCACCAGCCAGTCAACCACAGCAAAACCAAGAGACCCATGCTAAGCTTCCAGTGGAAATACTGGCAAAATCTCTTGGACTGCATTATTTGAATGACCTGAGGTCAACTCACTGACTGTGAATCACCTTTACTGCTCTGCTTAGCCTACCACCTCAGCTCAGCTTAGCTCACCAACCTCCCCACACTCTTCAGCTGTGTAAGCCCGTGACCTGCAATCTGAAAGGCACGAGTCTTACGAAAAGAAACAGCCATGGGGAACAAAGTGTGGAGATAAGTCCACACTCTGAGGAGCAGTGGAAACTAACCAAACACTCCGGCAGTCGCTGTGTCTCAAAGCTGTGTACCTTCAAACTGCCTCAGGGGTTTGGGACTTGTGCTGACTTGCACAAAGGAAACCCACTCCACCCTGCAGCAGTGGGCTCCTTCCTTCCAGCCTGGATGGAGTCATGTCCTGCATTTTGCAAGCATGTCCAGGTATTCAGAATGGAACATGCTGATCATATTTAGCACCTTAAGGCACGCAGCTCTTCCTTTCTCAAAGTATGTGCTTGTGAAATTATAGGCAATGCTATCCCTACCTTTCCAAACCAAATTACCCTCCTTATATTGCGCTTGCCTTCCAAACACTGCCACTCCTACATTTCAGACTTTGCTTCCCTCAGGAGGATGCACAAATGTTTAGAGTAGTTGCAGGCACCGGCACCCCGCAATTTTCAACTGACTGCATCTTCAGAAAGGCTTCTGACAACAGGCCATTCTCTGGAGATGAACACGGCACGCTGAGGCAAGACAGATGACTTTGCTTGCATCTCTTTTGGAAGCCTCTTCTGGGGAAGGGGCTGATGAGCTCTCCGGCCTGGGGCAAGGGAGAGGGGACGTCTCTGCACCTGGGGGCAGAGGAGAGGGGAACAAAGTGTATGTGTGTGTGTTGGTGTGTGTGTGGTGTTTGGGAGGAGGGGAGCAGGGAGGGGCGTCCTCCTCCTTCCACAAGCAGGGCCAAAGGGGCTGTGGCGGGGGCAGTTCCTGCCCAGCAAAGGAGGCAAAAGACAGGGACCTCAGCGGAACAGTGAGTTCTGCTGCTGGCCGTGATCCTCCTTTGGGAGGTTCCCGCTTGCTCTCGCCACAGGGAGGCACTTGTTCCTGTCCCCACAGCTTCCCTCTCTGCCATGGGCCACAGCAGCTTTCTTTTCCATGCTCTGAATGAGGAGGGGGAACTTTTATGATGACAGTGGGAGGACTGATTAACTCACAGTTTAGCTGTTTCAACCATCATGACTACTGGTTGAATTCAAGAGGCAAAATTAATAGCCCTGCTTTAAAGTGCTGCAGAAGTGGAATACTGAGAGGTGACTGCTGGGCACCATCACCGTTTGAGTCACAATGTCATTTTTTCCAATAGCAGCACTGGATGGATGTTCTTTAAGAAACGATGGGTTAAGTGAAAAGAAGGACACATTTCAGGCAATTTGAGAAACTTTTCTCCTTTTATTATTTCTTCACACATATATTTGTAGATATTACTAAAGGGCAACTATCCCAGGGTACCTCGATTGCCTCAACTAACAGTAACTGGAAATAATTTTACACTAACAATCCTAAAGGACCTCTGGAGGCAATGATAATGAAGCCAATCCCTGCCGATGAAAACTTGGGCTACCTCTTCTGCTATGGAAAAGCGACTCAAAACTATTATCTACACTTTCACATTCCTGAGATGAACTACATGTTTACAAAACCATTTAAAAGTATAGGTCACAGAATAAGCACACTAATTCCCTAACAGGCTGGATTTTTCCAGGCTTTTGCAGTGTACCAAGCAACCTCAATCAGGTTCAGTGTCGTCCATGAGGATGTGCAGGTGCAGGCAGTTTCTGACTTGTCGACACAGGCAACGTGGCAAGAGCATTGTGTGGAAAGTGAAGGGTAAGGCAACTCAGAGATGTGTTCGCACATGGAATGCCATCTTCCTTCCACAGGAGCAGGAAAGCAGCCTCAGGATTGCCAGTGACAAATGCAACAATTATGATGTGTTCACGTGGCTGCCACAGGGTGTGAGCCCCCAGCAGAGCTGTGTGCAGGGCACTCCTCTCAGTGGCTGGAGAGCAGCACCCAGAGGCGAAACCGCAGCTGACCATAAGCTTGCATCGCCTCTCTGTGGGCCGCCGGATCTCGGGCCAGGTGCTCAAAGAGGTTGAGCGGCTCAACCCTGCGCATTGCCAGTGGCAAGCTGATCTCTGCAGGAAGCCTCTCGTTGCCTAGCACAAAGTGCTCCAGGCGTTTCGACTGCAGGCAGCGGCGCAGGTACGCCATGATGTCCCACAGCCGCCGCGCAAATTCCCTCCTGCACCACCGGGACAGCGGTACGGTGGTCAGCACGTGCATGACCACAGTCTTCCAGACAGAGCTGGAAAACCTGTGCCCCTCAGGACGCAGGTTGAAGACCTGCAGGCATTTCAGGTGCAGGCTCTCACAGGGCACCTGCCTGGCGATGTGCCGGAAGAATTTCGCCTCCGCCACAGCGTACGTCTCCGGCCACGCTGTGCTTGCGATGAAGTTGGCCTCGGGGGGCTGGCTGCTCACAAAGGTGCTGGAGCCCCCTTTCTGGGCCTCTGTGGGCTGGCTGACCACAAAGATATCAGAGTCCCCTTGGCGCACCCCAAAGAGCATCTCCACCGTCAGGCTCTTCCTGCCTTTGCTCAGCTGGAATTGGCAGGAACGGCTGCAGGGCTGAAACGCCAAGTGCCATGAGTCTGACTGAGGCACATGCCGCCAGGAGCATCTCACCAGCTGGTAGAACCAGTGGGAGGTTTTCTCCACGTCCAGGTAGGAGCCGGTGCAGAGTGTCTCTAGGAGGCTGCGCTTATGCTTCCGCTCCAGCTCCTTCTGCGAGTGGTGCAGGAAGCACAGCAGCTTCTCGCCCAGCTGCTCCCTCTCGCACGTGCACACCAGCTCCACGCGGACACTGAAGGTCCTTGCGGCCGTCTGCCCTGCGCTGTTCAGCTCTAGGTGGAAGGCGTGCCCTGGCGGGGGATTCAGCGGGACCAGCACGCGGTACACCCCATCCCAGTCAGGGGGACTCCAGCCCTCAAAGGCACTGCCCACCCCGATGGCTTCTTGAGGCACTGGGTAGAAACTATTGCTCACTCTGTCCACAAAGACACGCGCAAAGCTCTCCATCAGCTCAGCTGTCACTGAGCGACCTCTCTCCAGTTCCTCCACAGGCCACTGTACGTAATCCACTAAAAGGATGCCTCGCTTATTCCCAACATCTCGGGTGTCTTCTCTGTCTTCTCTTCCGCATTTGCCACTTTCTTCTTTGCCACCATCACTGCCTTCTGTTTCACTGGCAGCCACGTTACCTTGTTTGTCTTCTTTCCTTTCCTCATTCTTGTTTGCCTCCACATTTACACCACCCTGTTCTTCATCCTTCTTTCTATCACTGTCATCTACTTTTATCGTTTCCTTCTTTTCTTCCTCACTTGCAGAAAGAGCACTATGGTCTACTTCATTCCCACAGTCATTGCTATCTTCCTGCCCCGTCCAATCACCGCTTCTCTGTTCACTGGCATCACTGCTTTCCTGCACCCTCACATCCACATATTCCTCCTTTCCATCTGCAATGTCCTCACCATCATTTACATCATCATTGTTGTCTGCCTTCCTATTCGTACCACTGGTTTTTCCTTCTTCATTTCCGTGTCCTTCTTCCTTTCCAGTGTCCTTGTCTTGCTGCACCAGCACATCCTTCTTTTCCCCTTCACCGGCTTCATCTAGGCCTTCTGTATTTGCCGCAACATTGCCAGATGCCTCTTCATTTCCTTGAGCAGTGTTGTCTCCTGGCACATTCCTATCACTCCTCTCCGTCCTTCATCTTTCTTTAAGTATAGCCATTGTCACGCTCAGCATCGCCGTCTTCCTCTGTCTTCACATCATCACCTTCTATGGCATCACTGTTGTCTCCTTCATTTGCAGCCACAGGACTGCCTTCTCGGTCATTTCCTCTGTCGCTGCCATCTACCTCCACATCATCACCTTCAATGGCATCATCGTCGTCTCCGTCACTGGCACATAGAGGAATGCCTTCTCGGTCATTTCCACTGCCGCTCTCATCTGCCTCCACAGTCACAGCCGTGTCTTCTCCGCCTTCCGCTGAATAAAAACTGTCTTCTTCCTTCTTTTCTTCTCTCTCTCATTCGCAAGGTCTTGCAGGAGCTCAGATCCTTGCCGCTGCTGCTGGCTTCACGGCTCCTTGTCCCCGGCTAAACCACAGGCCCAAGAGGAGCAGGAATCCAGCAAGAAAGAACGGCCACTGCTGCCGAGCACCAAGAGCGCAGCTCCCCAGCCCTCGTCCAGCTCTTCTGAGGGGCCCTGCTCCAGCTCCCGCAGCAGCCGAGCCATCTCACGCTCCAGCAGCTCCTGACGCTCCCGCATTCGCCGGTGCGTGCCCTCATCCAGCCCATCCCCAGCAGCTGCGGGTACTGGATCAGGCTTTGCACGAGCACGAAGAGCAAGGGCAAGAAAGCCATGGTCGGCAGGAGGACACACAGAAGGGGCTCAGTGGGGCCGGAATGGAGAGGGAAACTGGGGGCAGGATCGGCAGGGATGTGGGGGCAGGAAGGAGAAGCCCCCGGCAGCTGGCAGGCGGCAAGGCCTGCACCGCTGGCCCCACAAGCACCACGCCCTGAGCAAGGCGCTCCCGCCAGGGGGACGGATGCAGGGGCAGAACACAGGTCCCAGGTGCCAACCCTTCTGCCCCAACCTTCCTCCAGCCCTGTCTACTCACTGCGTGTGTACTCACCGCTTTGCCCAGGCTCGACTGGGGCAGCAGCTCCCGTTGGGGCCTGTTAGAGCTGCCCCCATTGTGACACGGCCCCCGTGCTGTCACAGACCCCAGAGTGCATCAGCGGCCAGCCCCGCCCGCCATCCCCAGCCCAGATCGGGGAACATCATCATGGCCCTGGGCACCCAAAGCCCCAAGAGAAACCAAGTGCAGACCCCTCACTCGGGAACCTGGGAACCCCAGAACCTCCCTTCACAAAGCAGGCACAAACGCCCTCCCGCACAACGCTTGGCAAATATAAATTTGGGTGACGTCACCCATGGATGCTCTCAGTATACAAGTGTAGACTTGTGTTCATTATTCCAGGCGGAACTTTTGTACTATTACTATTGGTATTCATTGCTGTGGTGGCGCAACTCCCCTTTCCCCAGCTCCTTTGCAGGCTAGCAGTGTGACCTGTGAAATAGTGGTTAGGCCTCGGCCTTGACACACCACCTGGCATCAACTCCTTCTTTTTTTGGGGGGTGATCTCAAGTGCACCCGCTTGGGAAAATCACTTTATGTGGGGGCAGCATTTCATATCAGCTAATCTTTATTTACTGATTTAGTGAGAAATAAAGAAATCCACACTACTTGAATGATGCACAGGAGGTATTAAGGCCATCCGGTCGTAGGGCCTACACTTCTCTTACACCAGCGCTGTCCTGCCTCACAAATCTTTTGTGAAAACCAAGATGTCAGGGTTTGTCTCCTGAATTAGTGTCGTGGTGCCTACTGCGTGTCTTCCTCACACTCCATGGGGCTAGCTCAGGCACTGCGGCCTGAAAAGGCACGGACAGCTGGCAGCGCCAGCTAATCCCGTTCTGTGGGGTCTTGGCTCCCACGCCATCTTGGCGGTAGGCAAGGATGCTGCAAGGCAACGAAGGCAGAGATAGAAAGGCAGACTCTGCTGAGCAGGTCACACGATTTTATTGGAGCCCCAGCAGGGGACCTCCTCACCTCCAGGTAACTGGCCAGGCAGAGCCCCCCAGGCTGCTTGCCAGCACCTTTTCTTTGGGGGTGGAACAAGGGGAAGAGGCAGGGGGTGAGCAAATCAGGGATCACCAGGGAGGGGTCACACTGGTCAATGTTATTTTCATACACCAAACATAGATGATGGGGAGGGACCCCCTCTGGATCTGACCTGTCACTCGACGCCCCTGGAAGAACTTTCTAGCTCCGGGGGAAGGCCCCAGGATGACAGGCACACCCCAGAGGAGAGGGAATGGGGGATTGACACATAACTGTTGGAGGGGAGAAAGACAGGGCAAGACCATTGGGGGGAACAAACATGGGGACATAGGAGGAACCATTCAATAAATTAACAGCACATACAATAAAACCAAAACAAATCCCACACCGCTACAAATGAGGAACACCTACAATGATCTCTTCATCGAATGACAAAACGTCACACATGACCTGTTGTAGTTTTCCCCACGAGACTCGACGGCCGCCGATGGCAAAAGTAACAGAGTCTGCTCCCTGGCTTCAGACGGGATTTTACAGCTTTCATTCTCAAGTCCTGCTCTGCTTAGCTGGACTCTCCCGATGGCCCACCGGTGCCAGAGAGAGCTGGCCCCTCCCGCTTCGGGGCTTTTTCCCCCGGGGGGGGGGCCGGGCCCAGGGGGCAGGGCCCAGAGGCACCACACAATCAGGGAGAAGTGGGCGGGAACAGGGCTGGATTACATTTCAGTGTGGGGGATGGGCAGATCATAGGACACATACATAGAAAAAACATTACAAATCCTATGAAATGTAAACCTAATTCATGCATTACAACAACCTACTTATGGTTTGCACAGCAGCGTAAAAATCCTCATGCCCATGCAAACTACTTCTTAGAGTAGAGATGGCTGGTCGATAGCCTGCCAGAACAACGTAATCAAGAAGTACAAGCTCTGAAATGGAAAAAGAAAAGTCCTCAAAGCACAGCACTTCGGAAGCTTAGCCCGTTCCACTCTAATGTGCTCTCCCCAACAACACCTAAAGATGTGCTCCTCCTGACCCTTGCTGCAACTGGCTACTCTGTAGCATGACAGTCATTTTGAGAGTAACTCTTTTATGTATGGGATGTAGTCATGCCTGCATCTAGATGCCATCGTGGGTACAAACCTCCTGCCTTGCTTTTTCTGATTGGAGATCCTTGCTACTGGATAGGATGGAGTTGTTTATTGGGAGGAGTTTCTCTGAGGCTGATCGCAGCACCAGCAGGAGGTTTTTGCTCCCTTGGCTACTCAGATTCTTCTTGGATGAGCTCTTTATCAGCTGAGAACTGACAGAGCACAGAACGTCTGAGTCATCGCCTTGCTCTTCTCCACCCATGAGACGAGAGCTGCCTGCACCCAGAAAACACGGTTTCCTGAATCGTCCTATATATTAACAATCAATGCCTTATAAATTCTGCTGTCTAGGTGAGGTCGCTAGTGAACAGCTTCATGTCCCAATGGTACCTAGTTGGGGGAGAAGCAGAGGAAGACAGGATCACAACAGACACTGATCAGTCATTCACAGGCATCAGCTGGAAGAAACAGGAGAGAGCCATGAATTCCGGTAGCTACTGTGTTTCAGCAACCCATATCAGCCTGCTCCTTTTAACTCTCTCCTGATGAAAGCTTCCGCTCCCATCACAGTGCTCGCCTGAGGCACATAAGTAACCAAGATGAAGACCAGGAGGGAAACTTTTTTCTGACCTCCAGTGACGTGAGCACCAGCAAGAGAAGAGAAAGCTACTGCCCTACTCTAACGAAGATGATTTATAGACTCACCTACAGCTAAATCTATTCTGAAAGCCCCCATGACTAACTATGAATTTGCTGACCCTGAGAAAAAGGCAGCTTTAAATGAACTCTGCTGCTCCCACTGTCTCTCCTTAGAACTTCAGGCTGAGATGCCTAGGACCAACTAAAGGAAAAAATAATTTCATTCATGCCCTGCTCAACCATTTCTCAGCCTCTTATCCCTCCCAATGCACCAGCCAGTCAACCACAGCAAAACCAAGAGACCCATGCTAAGCTTCCAGTGGAAATACTGGCAAAATCCTCTTGGACTGCATTATTTGAATGACCTGAGGTCAACTCACTGACTGTGAATCACCTTTACTGCTCTGCTTAGCCTACCACCTCAGCTCAGCTTAGCTCACCAACCTCCCCACACTCTTCAGCTGTGTTAGCCCGTGACCTGCAATCTGAAAGGCACGAGTCTTATGAAAGAAACAGCCATGGGGAACAAAGTGTGGAGATAAGTCCACACTCTGAGGAGCAGTGGAACTAACCAAACACTCCGGCAGTCGCTCGTGTCTCAAAGCTGTGTACCTTCAAAACTGCCTCAGGGGTTTGGGACTTGTGCTGACTTGCACAAAGGAACCCACTCCACCCTGCAGCAGTGGGCTCCTTCCTTCCAGCCTGGATGGAGTCATGTCCTGCATTTTGCAAGCATGTCCAGGTATTCAGAATGGAACATGCTGATCATATTTAGCACCTTAAGGCACGCAGCTCTTCCTTTCTCAAAGTATGTCTTGTGAAATTATAGGCAATGCTATCCCTACCTTTCCAAACAAATTACCCTCCTTATATTGCGCTTGCCTTCCAAACACTGCCACTCCTACATTTCAGACTTTGCTTCCCTCAGGAGGATGCACAAATGTTTAGAGTAGTTGCAGGCACCGGCACCCGCAATTTTCAACTGACTGCATCTTCAGAAAGGCTTCTGACAACAGGCCATTCTCTGGAGATGAACACGGCACGTTGAGGCAAGACAGATGACTTTGCTGCATCTCTTTTGGAAGCCTCTTCTGGGGAAGGGGCTGACGAGCTCCCGGCCTGGGGCAAGGGAGAGGGGACGTCTCTGCACCTGGGGGCAGAGGAGAGGGGAACAAAGTGTATGTGTGTGTGTGTGTGTGTGTGTGTGTGTTTGGGAGGAGGGGAGCAGGGAGGGCGTCCTCCTCCTTCCACAAGCAGGGCCAAAGGGGCTGTGGCGGGGGCAGTTCCTGCCCAGCAAAGGAGGCAAAAGACAGGGACCTCAGCGGAACAGTGAGTTCTGCTGCTGGCCGTGATCCTCCTTTGGGAGGTTCCCGCTTGCTCTCGCCACAGGGAGGCACTTGTTCCTGTCCCCACAGCTTCCCTCTCTGCCATGGGCCACAGCAGCTTTCTTTTCCATGCTCTGAATGAGGAGGGGGAACTTTTATGATGACAGTGGGAGGACTGATTAACTCACAGTTTAGCTGTTTCAACCATCATGACTACTGGTTGAATTCAAGAGGCAAAATTAATAGCCCTGCTTTAAAGTGCTGCAGAAGTGGAATACTGAGAGGTGACTGCTGGGCACCATCACCGTTTGAGTCACAATGTCATTTTTTCCAATAGCAGCACTGGATGGATGTTCTTTAAGAAACGATGGGTTAAGTGAAAAGAAGGACACATTTCAGGCAATTTGAGAAACTTTTCTCCTTTTATTATTTCTTCACACATATATTTGTAGATATTACTAAAGGGCAACTATCCCAGGGTACCTCGATTGCCTCAACTAACAGTAACTGGAAAATAATTTTACACTAACAATCCTAAAGGACCTCTGGAGGCAATGATAATGAAGCCAATCCCTGCCATGAAAACTTGGGCTACCTCTTCTGCTATGGAAAAGCGACTCAAAACTATTATCTACACTTTCACATTCTGAGATGAACTACATGTTTACAAAACCATTAAAAGTATAGGTCACAGAATAAGCACACTAATTCCCTAACAGGCTGGATTTTCCAGGCTTTGCAGTGTACCAAGCAACCTCAATCAGGTTCAGTGTCGTCCATGAGGATGTGCAGGTGCAGGCAGTTTCTGACTTGTCGACACAGGCAACGTGGCAAGAGCATTGTGTGGAAAGTGAAGGGTAAGGCAACTCAGAGATGTGTCCGCACATGGAATGCCATCTTCCTTCCACAGGAGCAGGAAAGCAGCCTCAGGATTGCCAGTGACAAATGCAACAATTACGCAGTGTTCACGTGGTTGCCACAGGGTGTGAGCCCCCCAGCAGAGCTGTGTGCAGGGCACTCCTCTCAGTGGCTGGAGAGCAGCACCCAGAGGCGAAACCGCAGCTGACCATAAGCTTGCATCGCCTCTCTGTGGGCCGCCGGATCTCGGGCCAGGTGCTCAAAGAGGTTGAGCGGCTCAACCCTGCGCATTGCCAGTGGCAAGCTGATCTCTGCAGGAAGCCTCTCGTTGCCTAGCACAAAGTGCTCCAGGCGTTTCGACTGCAGGCAGCGGCGCAGGTACGCCATGATGTCCCACAGCCGCCGCGCAAATTCCCTCCTGCACCACCGGGACAGCGGTACGGTGGTCAGCACGTGCATGACCACAGTCTTCCAGACAGAGCTGGAAAAACCTGTGCCCCTCAGGACGCAGGTGAAGACCTGCAGGCATTTCAGGTGCAGGCTCTCACAGGGCACCTGCCTGGCGATGTGCCGGAAGAATTTCGCCTCCGCCACAGCGTACGTCTCCGGCCACGCTGTGCTTGCGATGAAGTTGGCCTCGGGGGGCTGGCTGCTCACAAAGGTGCTGGAGCCGCCTTTCTGGGCCTCTGTGGGCTGGCTGACCACAAAGATATCAGAGTCCCCTTGGCGCACCCCAAAGAGCATCTCCACCGTCAGGCTCTTCCTGCCTTTGCTCAGCTGGAATTGGCAGGAACGGCTGCAGGGCTGAAACGCCAAGTGCCATGAGTCTGACTGAGGCACATGCCGCCAGGAGCATCTCACCAGCTGGTAGAACCAGTGGGAGGTTTTCTCCACGTCCAGGTAGGAGCCGGTGCAGAGTGTCTCCAGGAGGCTGCGCTTATGCTTCCGCTCCAGCTCCTTCTGCGAGTGGTGCAGGAAGCACAGCAGCTTCTCGCCCAGCTGCTCCCTCTCGCACGTGCACACCAGCTCCACGCGGACACTGAAGGTCCTTGCGGCCGTCTGCCCTGTGCTGTTCAGCTCTAGGTGGAAGGCGTGCCCTGGCGGGGGATTCAGCGGGACCAGCACGCGGTACACCCCATCCCAGTCAGGGGGACTCCAGCCCTCAAAGGCACTGCCCACCCCGATGGCTTCTTGAGGCACTGGGTAGAAACTATTGCTCACTCTATCCACAAAGACACGCGCAAAGCTCTCCATCAGCTCAGCTGTCACTGAGCGACCTCTCTCCAGTTCCTCCACAGGCCACTGTACGTAATCCACTAAAAGGATGCCTCGCTTATTCCCAACATCTCGGGTGTCTTCTCTGTCTTCTCTTCCGCATTTGCCACTTTCTTCTTTGCCACCATCACTGCCTTCTGTTTCACTGGCAGACACGTTACCTTGTTTGTCTTCTTTCCTTTCCTCATTCTTGTTTGCCTCCACATTTACACCACCCTGTTCTTCATCCTTCTTTCTATCACTGTCATCTACTTTTATCGTTTCCTTCTTTTCTTCCTCACTTGCAGAAAGAGCACTATGGTCTACTTCATTCCCACAGTCATTGCTATCTTCCTGCCCAGTCCAATCGCCGCTTCTCTGTTCACTGGCTTCACTGCTTTCCTGCACCCTCACATCCACATATTCCTCCTTTCCATCTGCAATGTCCTCACCATCATTTACATCATCATTGTTGTCTGCCTTCCTATTCGTACCACTGGTTTTTCCTTCTTCATTTCCGTGTCCTTCTTCCTTTCCAGTGTCCTTGTCTTGCTGCACCAGCACATCCTTCTTTTCCCCTTCACTGGCTTCATCTAGGCCTTCTGTATTTGCCGCAACATTGCCAGATTCCTCTTCATTTCCTTGAGCAGTGTTGTCTCCTGGCACATTCCTATCACTCCGTCCTTCATCTTTCTTTAAGTAATAGCCATTGTCACGCTCAGCATCGCCGTCTTCCTCTGTCTTCACATCATCACCTTCTATGGCATCACTGTTGTCTCCTTCATTTGCAGCCACAGGACTGCCTTCTCGGTCATTTCCTCTGTCGCTGCCATCTACTTCCAAATCATCACCTTCAATGGCATCATCGTCGTCTCTGTCACTGGCACATAGAGGAATGCCCTCTCGGTCATTTCCACTGCCGCTCTCATCTGCCTCCACAGTCACAGCCGTGTCTTCTCCGCCTTCCGCTGAATAAAAACTGTCTTCTTCCTGTTCTTTTCCTCTCTCATTTCGCAAGATCTTGCAGGAGCTCAGATCCTTGCCGCTGCTGCTGGCTTCACGGCTCCTTGTCCCACGGCTAAACCACAGGCCCAAGAGGAGCAGGAATCCAGCAAGAACCCAGAACGGCCACTGCTGCAGAGCAACAAAGAGCGCAGCTCCCCAGCCCTCGTCCAGCTCTTCTGAGGGGCCCTGCTCCAGCTCCCGCAGCAGCCGAGCCATCTCACGCTCCAGCAGCTCCTGACGCTCCCGCATTCGCCGGTGCGTGCCCTCATCCAGCCCATCCCCAGCAGGCTGCGGGTACTGGATCAGGCTTTGCACGAGCACGAAGAGCAAGGGCAAGAAAGCCATGGTCGGCAGGAGGACACACAGAAGGGGCTCAGTGGGGCCGGAATCGAGACGGAAATTGGGGGGCAGGATCGGCAGGGATGTGGGGGCAGGAAGGAGAAAGCCCCCGGCAGCTGGCAGGCGGCAAGGCCTGCACCGCTGGCCCCACAAGCACCACGCCCTGAGCAAGGCGCTCCCGCCAGGGGGACGGATGCAGGGGCAGAACACAGGTCCCAGGTGCCGGCCCTTCTGCCCCAACCTTCCTCCAGCCCTGTCTACTCACTGCGTGTGTACTCACCGCTTGCCCAGGCTCGACTGGGGCAGCAGCTCCCGTTGGGGCCTGTTAGAGCTGCCCCCATTGTGACACGGCCCCCGTGCTGTCACAGACCCCAGAGCGCATCAGCGGCCAGCCCCGCCCGCCATCCCCAGCCCAGATCGGGGAACATCATCATGGCCCTGGGCACCCAAAGCCCCAAGAGAAACCAAGTGCAGACCCCTCACTCGGGAACCTGGGAACCCCAGAACCTCCCTTCACAAAGCAGGCACAAACGCCCTCCCGCACAACGCTTGGCAAATATAAATTTGGGTGACGTCACCCATGGATGCTCTCAGTATACAAGTGTAGACTTGTGTTCATTATTCCAGGCGGAACTTTTGTACTATTACTATTGATATTCATTGCTGTGGTGGGGCAACTCCCCTTTCCCCAGCTCCTTTGCAGGCTAGCAGTGTGACCTGTGAAACAGTGGTTAGGCCTCGGCCTTGACACACCACCTGGCATCAACTCCTTCTTTTTTGGGGGGGGTGATCTCAAGTGCACCCGCTTGGGAAAATCACTTTATGTGGGGGCAGCATTTCATATCAGCTAATCTTTATTTACTGATTTAGTGAGAAATAAAGAAATCCACACTACTTGAATGATGCACAGGAGGTATTAAGGCCATCCGGTCGTAGGGCCTACACTTCTCTTACACCAGCGCTGTCCTGCCTCACAAATCTTTTGTGAAAACCAAGATGTCAGGGTTTGTCTCCTGAATTAGTGTCGTGGTGCCTACTGCGTGGTCTTCCTCACACTCCATGGGGCTAGCTCAGGCACTGCGGCCTGAAAAGGCACGGACAGCT
Organism: Hirundo rustica; assembly: GCF_015227805.2. Lineage (NCBI taxonomy): Eukaryota > Metazoa > Chordata > Aves > Passeriformes > Hirundinidae > Hirundo > Hirundo rustica. Next base: position 24,135,503 of record NC_053453.1, on the reverse strand, counting down.
GGCAGCGCCAGCTAATCCCGTTCTGTGGGGTCTTGGCTCCCACGCCATCTTGGCGGTAGGCAAGGATGGTGCAAGGCAACGAAGGCAGAGATAGAAAGGCAGACTCTGCTGAGCAGGTCTCACGATTTTATTGGAGCCCCAGCAGGGGACCTCCTCACCTCCAGGTAACTGGCCAGGCAGAGCCCCCCAGGCTGCTTGCCAGCACCTTTTCTTTGGGGGTGGAACAAGGGGAAGAGGCAGGGGGTGAGCAAATCAGGGATCACCAGGGAGGGGTCACACTGGTGAATGTTATTTTCATACACCAAACATAGATGATGGGGAGGGACCCCCTCTGGATCTGACCTGTCACTCGACGCCCCTGGAAGAACTTTCTAGCTCCGGGGGAAGGCCACAAGATGACAGGCACACCCCAGAGGAGAGGGAATGGGGGATTGACATATAACTGTTGGAGGGGAGAAAAACAGGGAAAGACCATTGGGGGGAACAAACTTGGGGACATAGGAGGAACCATTCAATAAATTAACAGCACATACAATAAAACCAAAACAAATCCCGCACCGCTACAAATGAGGAACACGTACAATGATCTCTTCATCGAATGACAAAACGTCACACATGACCTGTTGTAGTTTTCCCCACGAGACTCGACGGCCGCCGATGGCAAAAGTAACAGAGTCTGCTCCCTGGCTTCAGACGGGATTTTACAGCTTTCGTTCTCAAGTCCTGCTCTGCTTAGCTGGACTCTCCCGATGGCTCACCGGTGCCAGAGAGAGCTGGCCCCTCCCGCTTCGGGGCTTTTTCCCCCGGGGGGGGGGCCGGGCCCAGGGGGCAGGGCCCAGAGGCACCACACAATCAGGGAGAAGTGGGCGGGAACAGGGCTGGATTACATTTCAGTGTGGGGGATGGGCAGATCATAGGACACATACGTAGAAAAACCATTACAAATCCAATGAAATGTAAACCTAATTCATGCATTACAACACAGTGGCCTTCTGCTTTCTGGATGGAGAGGTGCTACAAAGTCCCAAAAGCCGGCTGGAGAAATTTCCTAACAAATTTTCTGGCTACAGCTGGGTCTGCTTTCCAGACTCCAAACCGGTGGGATCTGCCTGTCTTACATGGCTGCCCGAAGCTCACCCAGCACCTTTGCTTTCTGCATAGACCTCCATGAAGATTGGTCTAAAATGCAGGAAGAGTCTGGGAACCATTAATTAGCACCAGCTCAGCTCAAGCCCATGATTTTGACATGACTGTGCTTCAAGTCCCCCAGAGGAAAGGGACACATTTGCCTGGTCTCTGGCTGTTAAGATCTGACCTGTTATTAAAATTACTCTGCCTGACTAAATGTGCAAGCAAGACCATATGCCAAAGGCATTAGTACTGATTTTTATTTAACAGTAAATGTGAGGGAGAGAGAGGTAGGAAAAAAGCAAGTGGAGGTGTAGGGGGGGGAGAGAGAGAGAGAGAGAGAGAGAGACTGAGAAACAGAATAAACACGAGAAATACCACCACCCCACAGGTTCTGGTGACAGCCTTTTGGCTCTTGTCTTGTTGGCATTTGCAGTCCTGTTGATGTGGTAGTGGCAGACTGTATCCATCAAGTGGGGAGGAAAGAAACCACAAACCACCTGGTTCATGTTTGTTTATATTATGCTGAGGCTAGGTGGAAATGCCCCCTGTAATTCCCCTGGGCAATGCTTTACTGGATCATAGACATTCCATGAGTCATTGACATCTTCTAAGATGTTGCAGCTGTCTCTTACCCAGTATAGCTCAATCAGTCATAGCCCATCAGCCAAGATGAATGAACACCTTCATCCTCTGGTACTTCAGAGGGAAGTTCTCACAGCTGAGCCATTATGTAAGGGAAGATATTGGCACTGTAAGAACTATCCCACAATTCAGGATTTGCCTCATATCAGCCACTTCCCTTACCTGGAAACCCAGTTTGTAGCCTCAGGTGTGGACACCCACCTGCACTGGGGAGGACACTGTGTACCACTAGCACATGTTTGAGTGAGTCTCTCACAGGGGGGACAGGCAAGGTGCATCTGTGAGCACAGGAGAACTCTGGAAAGCTCTATGAGCAGGGAAGGGGTGGAAAGCAGTGTCAAGGACGGGAACAATAAAACAAACATGTTCTAGATTGCAAAGTTTATTAAATATCAAGTTTAATTAAATACAATGTAATAGCTGCACAAAAATGTATTTGTATAAAAAAGAAGAGTATCACAGCAGCATTTAATGCTTTTCTCATTATTTGTTAACTCAAGTCATTAAAATAGTGGGTAAAACCCTAACATTCTTTCAGTCTTGATTCATCTCACTACATTCTTACTTTTCCAGAACTGGGACTTTGTTCTATGCTCTGCTGGCAACTTTTGCTGATGGGAAATGACAACTCACATCTTAATTAAAAACTGGGAGATGACAACTCACATCTTCACTAAAAACTGGTAACTCCCTGAAATATGTAAAACTGCTTATATGGTTGCTATCAATCTTCCATCACATCTGGGCTACAGACACTCTATCATCAGCTGCTAGCAGGAAAAAAAAGATTGGGTATCCTATTACACAAGTTCTGGAGAGTACTGGGGGAAGTTGATAATATTAATATTCCTTTTTTCCCCCTCCCACTGGAAGTATTTTCAGATGTACTGTATGTGCTTGAACAAGAGCTGCAAAAGTCTAGAGCTGCAGCAATTTTTAATACAGAAATGAACACCAATACCATGACAGGTACTGAGTTTGAATATCCCTCATGATATTCAAACGTATTGTGACAGTGACTGATCATGAGGCCAGGTTGCCCATGGAAGCTTTTGAGTCTCCACTTTTGAAATAATTCAAAACATAACATAGATCTGGGAAACTAAAGGTGGTCCTGGAGCAAGAGGGCTAGAACAAATAGCCTCCAGAGGTGCCTTCCAACTTTACTCACTCTGTGAAACAAAATAAAAATATCAAAAAGACCATAAAGCAAGTCTTGGCACTACTACACACTCACAGTAATTTTAAACCATAAAGTGACAACAATGTAAAGTGCCCTTTTCTTCAGCTTGAATACCACTATAAGTTAATTAGCAGCAATTAGTCACTGCATCAGAACTGAAGCACTGGGCTCAAAGCACATCAAATGATGTCCTAAGCATTAAAATAACACTGGAGAACTTAAAACCACATTGAGTGAAAGGATTAAACAGAACAAAAGGAATGCTTTTGTTAAAACACAGAATATGAGTGGACCAACAAAATGCAGCTACTGTAAGAGGAAACACCTCTGACAGTTTTGTCAAGCTCAAGAATCCAGGTCAATCTGCTGGTCAGAAAAAACAGATGTGGTTTGTACTGTGAGTATAAAAGAAGCCAGCTAGGCAGAAAAAACCCAACAGATGAGTGAACTGTGCTTGACATCCATTTAATAAACTTAGAGTTTATACTCAGACTGCAATGAACAAGTTTTCACATCTGAGGCAGGGAGAAGGGAAACCGTAGATGGTCTATAAAAGCAAAAAAGTCCAGAGTCTTTCTGCAGCATTTCATTCAAATCATGTAATTTTTAGTTAAAACATCACGGTACTCCTCTATTGCTCTGCAGAGGGGATCCTGGTCCACATTAAGGTTTTTTGAAGATTGAGCACATCCAGTTTCAAGTTCAGCAGTGGCTGGGGGGAAATGACACAAGATTCGTTATGTCACTTTTAAAGCAGATAAGGAGAAGGAGTGCACTAAAAGAACATTTTACATGACACAAGAGTCTGCATGAGACTTTAAAAATTTCCAAGGACAACTAACAAGGAAAGAGCTAGGCACAAAGGAAGAAACACATTTTCTGCTCATTTGCTTATCAGTCAACAGCATTTCTAAAGCTAATGACAGACATTCCAGAGGCTACACAGGACTCCAGGGGTCTTTCACAGTGCTTCTTAATGCAGCCCCTGCAGAGCTCTTCAATGTCAAGTTTTTGCTTTCCTTAAACCATCAAAGCTGTGCTTTACTGGAACACTACAACTACATAGCTACAGTCCCAGCAAAGCAGTGCCTCTGGAGGACTATCATGAAGCAGGTGGCTTTCCTCTTTGGGACACCTGGCCTCAAATTGCAGAGCGTGTTTTATGCTCCATGCTGCAAGCATTGAACTCATGTTTGCCTAAACACTACTGAACGATCTCTTCCTAAAGAAATATTGTCTTTTATTCCTGATTGTGTTCTTTCTTATTCAAAACAAGACTGCAACACCTAAGCTACAAAGACAAGCCATGAATCATAGCAAGAGAAATCAAGATCTAACAGCAGAGAACAAGTACAGTATGGTTTAGTACTGAATGCAATCCACATATAGGGAAGGAAGGGATGGCTGAAGTCTATAAAGATCTAAAAGAATCTGGGGGCTTCTTTGATGTTTTGGCAGGAGATTAACTCCAGTGTAACTTCATCTTAAACCAAGTGTTTCTGTGTGGGGCAGTGGGTGAATTGTCTTTCTGCTTGTTTTTTTCTAGGCAAGTGCATGACATTCTATGCAATATTTTGGGAAGCAGGAATTTTTCATATTCAAGTCTACACTGGAGAGCTAGCAGAAAAAAATATTTCTTCTTGGCAGAGGAAGTTGAAAATAATGGCTTGAAAGCTGTCAAGACTTAGAAACAGTCAGCTTTTTCTTTAATAATACTCCTAATGTAATGACACATTACCTTCTTTCAGCTCCTTAGTGATTTTTTCATCCAGTTCCTGTCGTACCTAGAATTATATATCAGATACACAGTTAAGACATCATATGACCCAAATGTAACCGTTAAAACTCCTAAAGCGTTCCTACACCCCATGGACAACATGATAAAACCTAAAAATATCATCCCAAATGGAGATGATGGCCTGGGATGGCCAAGAAAATGCCAAAGGCCTTGGACCACGTGGAAAGGCTGAGAGAGCAGTGACTGTTTCTTTCCTGGAGTAGTAACTACCAGGGGGCTGGAGTAACAGAGATGGAGCCAAACTCTTCTCAGCAGTGCCAAAAGAACAATTTCCTCCAAGCTTCAAGTTTTTTTCAAGTGTGGACTGTAAAATCCTGGGGAAAAGGGACCCCTCCAGAACATGAAATGAGACATAGGTACTGGAAGGAAGCAGTAAATCTAAGGCTTAGACCAAAAGATGACCTAAAGCAGGACTAATCCTAAGCAAAGTCATAGTAGTTGAGCTGTTGGAAGAAAGCACTTCCCCTGGTTTATGAAGCCTTCACATTGACCAGAAGGTCCACAGGTCCCTCTGCAACATCCCTCTGCAGCTGAATCAAGAGGGAAAAAAAGGTCTTGTTTGCCTCTTATTCATTCCAGTAACCTTTCCATGATTCTCATCCCTGCCCGAGGAAAGAGAAATAGGTGGAAATAAGGCCAACACGTGGATTTCTCCGAAAAGGAATGAAAAAGTCTTTGAATGAAGAAACACCTTTGAGAACTCTGGCAGTGTGTCCTCCTGCCCCCTCTGGAGCAGGCATGAACTACCAAGGCCTGCACAACAGGCCCTGACTGAGGCCTGAACAAGAGGCCCAGAACCAAAGCTGACCCATAGATGAACCGTCTAATCAAATGTTATCTCTATCTATTTGTTCATTAACAAAGTATTGTTTTATGTGTGCATTTATTGGCACAACATGGATTTACCTTTCCACATCTAGAAACCAGATGAGGCACATCTGGCCTAACCAGGGGTTACAGGATCAAAGAGAACTCCCTTGGCTCCTCCATGAGCCCTGGCCAGGCTCTGGGATAAAGCCAGCAGGAGAATGAAATTACACATTATGTCAGCTTGTTTGTTTAACATATAAAAGCTGGGCGACTGTCAAAGCAAAGTTGGGGAGCCCAGTGACCTGTAAGGTCCAATTACCTTGGTTCTCCAGTCCTTCACTGTGACACCTTCCCCCCACAGCTGAGGTGTCTCAGACTTAGATGATGGCAAACTATTGGAGTAACTGGTGATGTATCTTTCTTTATCACTTTAGGCAATCCTTCACAGTAATCATTAGGTACAGTGCTTAGCTTGTCCTTTGCAATTCTTTGCTAATGATTATATGCTTTGTTTAGCTTAGTATATCCTTCCAGAATTGTCTGCAGTTTACCATTATAGTAAATTCCACTATTCTTCAAGTCAGTGTCTGTCCTGAGCAGGCATCTCTCACTGCTTAGCTCCTCAGGCAGTAACATACTGGGTCACTTGCAGCAGTCACCATCTCAGTAATTCTGTTTCAGGAAGTGATGTTGACTTACTACTTACCCACGGAGCTTCTTGAGCACAGAGTAAGTTGGATCCTCTAAGACTCCATGAGATGATACTCAGGGTCTAGGAACTCAACTTCAGAGCAGTACTGCTACTGCACACACAACCAACCACTGTTGCTACCCAGAACTTTTTGACTGTTGGCACAGGCAAGGGCAGTAAAGAGCCCTCCCCTCTAGTTTAACCAAGTTCCATTAGAGGAGATGAAGTCCATACATACAGCGCCATCTTACAGAAGCTGAACTATCACAGGAGCCGTAATTTCACAAAGACAGAAAGCACAGAAGTACTCAGCAGCAGTTACTCTTCCACTCAGAGAAACCAGCAACTCCAAAGCATTTCCAGCTTTAGGCCAATGTGAATGCATCAATAAGTTTGAATCAAAACCTAGCAGCATAGACAAAACATTTCCAGCAGCACACAAGGTTAAACAGTATAGGCTACAAACCTTGTCACATATCTGGCTGCAGAGGAGAGAGAGAAGATTTTTGATTAAGGAGCTGAAGAAGAAAAAGAGCCTCAAGTTCAGAGGTCTTCAGTGAGACCCAAGAACATAGCCTACATTTACATGAGGCAAGGAAAAAAAGCTCACAATAGAAAAGACCACAAAAATACAAGAGAGCAGTTAGAAAATGATATCAGAAAAAGAACGTAAGTTGAGAGAGAGCACAGGGAGCCGACATTCCCCTTCTCACATTATATAGGGAAACTGGTTTCATAAATCCACCAATTCACACTGGTTCCAGCTAGCAGAGTTCACTATTCTTTTCCACATCAAGACACCCACATTCATTTGCAGCAGCCTTTGGCACAGCTGTTAGGATGGAAGCTTGACAGTTTGTAAATATGATAAATGGCCTTGAGTCCCAAAATCTTCTTCCAAACCTTGCAGCAGACAGACATTCCCTGCCTTGGGCTATGCACTAAGTTTCCAAATTCCAGTACACAGACCAATAACAGTACTTCCTATTTATGACTCAGAGAGGGAAGACCAGGTTTTAAGACTTTCCTGAACACACTGAACATTGAGATACTTGAGTCTACAGGTGGTGCCCTGACAGTCTCAGTTGTTCCCTAATTGGTGATTTCATGAAGACTTATCACAATAGAATGTGCAGCTCAATTTAGTGTGAGGGAGGATAAATTCACAGTAGGAAATCTGAGTCCCAGACATCAGCCCTCTGACTGAGAGAAATTTGGCATACTGAGATTTCCATCTTTCTCTTAAGAGAACCTGGTTGAAATGGTAAGAAATAGGTACGTTTTCTGTGGGTTTAGCAGTTGTCTGACTCACCTTTATTCAAGGAAGAAAACTTCAGAGTTTGATATAGTATTAGAGTTCAAAGGGAATCCTATGAAGACAAACTGTGTATAGTGAGAGTGAATTATCCTCAGCTCCTCCGGTGACAACGAACTAAAAGTCTCCATAGGTTGTTATCAAGAGCAGAGATAACATCAAGGAACAAAGTCCTACCAACAAAACTGCACTAGGAAGGAAAAATATTAGTACAGAAGCAGGCCCCCAAATTAAGAAGCAAATCCCCTCTGGACATCAGTAATTGAAGGCTGAGAAATTGTCATATATAATTTTGCAACAACTTCTTTGAGAGTATGCTCAAAGCTGTGAGACACATGCTCTGGAAAGAAACTCTATGGGTGCTGTTGAAGTCAAGACACCAAGAAGGAACACTATCATCATTCTCAGATCTACCGCAGACTTGGAATCAGCTCAAATGTTTTTCATGTGGATTTGGATTCTTCCAAATGTGGATTTGGAAGAATTTTTCACAAACCCTTGAAGAGGCCTTGTAGCAGTTTGACCTATACATCTGTATTTATTAGCAGCTATATAAAACAAGCCACAAAATAGCCTGGAGAAATATTTAATTTCTGTAATTAAATTTCACTACGTAAGGGAGGAAGCAAACCCATGAAGATGTATGTATTGATACTGACAAAACTTTGAGATTCTCAGAGAGTTCCAATGTATCCTGGAAAATGAAAACAGAAAGCACTACCTGAGAACTGCTGCTGTAATTGAGATTAAAGAAGCACCAAGTACTCCCACTTTCTTTCCCTTTGCTGTTTTTCTTATTCTTCTCCAAAAAAGGCACAACTGTTAAGCCTTTCCTTTTAACCTAGGGCAGCTTTTTTGCCTAGAACAGGAATGGTTTCCTCTTCTGATTTTTTCTTAAATATCTTGCTCCCATCTCTCTGTCTTTTCTTTCCCTCTCTTGTTCTCGACTCCCTACCCCTCCCTGGTCTCCTCTTTATTTCCCTTTTGCAGTGGGTCCCTGAATTTTCCTTCCTTTCTAGTGCTCATATGCAGAATAGCCCCCGCAGACAATACAGTACTAATGACCTCATGAGTTCTTCCAGTAATGTTTGTCCACCTCTCTGCCCTCAAAAGAGTGTTCACAGCTACACAGAGAAATTAATTTCTGTAACTGCCACAGCTACTCATCTCCTATGCTGCTTTGGCCCCATCTGTTCTCTTGGCTTTCTTTTTGTAACACAAGCGCTCTATAGACACATGGTTTAAATGGGTTCTTTCCAATGAGGGGGGACCACCAAACTGAGATGGACTTAAAAGTGAACAAATACTTGTCGCATTCCCTCGATAATAGAGTACGACTCATGACTAAGACTCACACTGATTACAACTATTGGTGTGGGGTTTCCATGGTATAATGTTCAGCATTCTGTGAGGCATGTGCTATCACTGACTGCTAATTACAGGGCATACTTGGACCAGAGGTATTGCAGAGGTTATAGCCTTGCTGCAAAATCAGAAAGCTGTGAAGACTTGAGGAAGAGTAGGTAATTTTACTGTTTCATGAAATAAAACATGGCAGGAACTACAAGAACTGTCTCCTATGTGTAGTATGCGTTCTGCACTGAAGTGTAAGAGCAAAGTTATGCCATTCCAATTATACAGTCCTATTTTTGAAGCATCCTTTTGTTGGTATTAACATACTAAAGCAAGTTCTGTGAAAAAACTGCTGGAGTGAAGATCAAGGAAGAAGAAACTCTTCAGCAGTTGAGAATGGTATTTCAAAATGCTTACCTTGGCCACAAAGGCTGCAACCCTGTTTCTTGAGGATAATGCGTTCTCAGTTGGGCTGATGAAGCTTCCTCCTAGACTGAGACTTCTGTTCAGTCCTACATTGTTGCCAAGATGTCCCAGTGCAGTTGAATACAGAACTGGAGTTGCAGCCAGACCTCCACTGACAATGCTGCTTGTGATTAACGATTTGCTTTTATGGCGCTCCCGGAGGAGCTTAGCATTGGCTTCTTCAAGTCTCTCATTAGCTCTGAAACATTCAGAAGCACACAAACAATTACCTTTGGTAGTAATTATTTGACTTCTGAAATGTCACACTAGGTGCAAGGAGCAGCAAGTGTCACCAATGCTTAGGACTGCTCATCATGAGGGCTTTGAAGCCTTTTTTGAAAGCCATGTGTTTACATAGCTTCTTCTAGAAAGGTATGTCACCTCTGTAACAACTCTGGGCTGGCCCCCCTTCCCAAGGAAAGCTCAAAGCTCAGAGTCTCTGCTTAAACAGAGGCCAAAAGAGATAATTTCTATTTTTTCTTCACAGAACAAAAATCTGTTCTCTGAAAGGCCTACCCTTATTCAAATAAAGGACATGAAATTCATATTTTCTTTTGTACAGAGGACGAGATTACAGAGACTGGCAAAAAAACCCCTGCCAGTTAAAACAACATCAACTTGAAAAGTATGGTGTTAATGCCATGATCAGTTGTGTTCCTGCTGAAACACCAAAGAGAAATGAGGGCCTGCTGAACGGGAAGGGTCTTAAGGTACTTTCCCCACAAACATGCTTTCAATGCTGGCCAGGTGCAGAAGAGGAATTAACAAGAAATATGCATGAGAAAAAGTATTCTCTTATTACCAGTCCAAAAAAAGCAGACTTACCTTTCCAGTTTCTTTGCTAGGCATCGTCTAGTTTTCACTTCTTCCTGATACAGCTCCTTGTACTTTTCCACTTCTGCCAGCGCACATTCTTTTGGAAAAGTATTCTCTTGCTGAGTATTTTTTATCTTGTCCAATTCACATTCAAGATCTCTAATTCTGTCTTTTAGCTGGTTTCTCAGAGAAGCATGATGATTTGCTCTGATGTGTTCTAGTCTGTCCTGGGAAGCTGCCTGTGCCTGAAGGAGACAGTGCACCTTCAACCACGACAAAGAGAAAGAGAACTTTCCCCACCTGTCAATTGCATATACCCAAGTCATGGGCCCAGCTTGGCTCAGAGAGGTGGCTGTGCCTCCTCACTACCATGAGCATTCAAGGCAGAACCCTAGAGCTACCACCAGGGTAAATAATTCTTTTCACTCAGGATGAAGCCCAAATCAGTACTATGATTCAAAGCTACTAATGAAAGGGCACTATCTCTGTAGGACAGAGCATGGAGAACAGGATTCCTCAAAGATCTTAGCAGGATCACCTAGATCTCCCAATCTCCACACCTGCAACTTCAGTCACTCCTTTTCTGACCACTCTCCTCCATACAAGGAGAAAACCTACAGGTCTGGCTGTAACAGCTGGAAAGTGCAAAACCTCTTCAAGCATGAACAGTGAGAAGCACTCCAGCAGAGAGAGCACCAAGCACTGCAAAATGGAAATCTACCTTGGGCAAGCGTTTGATTCAGGGACCTGCTGGCACATTACAAACCTTAAGGGCACTCCTGCCCAACCATATGCCATTCTCCCACTGCCCTGTCAGCATAGACACAAGTACAGTGCTAACACACAGAATTGGGCACCCAAAGAAAAACACTAAAAAATGGTGGCCACAACCAAAGTATACAGAGTGTCTACACACACACGTCAGAGAGTCACTCACTTGCAAAAATAGATTGACTTCTTGTAGTTTTTGTCTTATTTCTTGTCCTGCCCGTTCATCAACCTCTCTTTTATACTGTTCTATTTGGCTGTGATCGACCATATTAGTCTCCAAGCGATGCTGGAGTTTTGCCACCTCTTCTTTCAGCTGGCATTTGCTCTTCTCCAGTTTTTCGCAGTTCGCGTGCAGGGTAGATAGCTCTTCTCGCAAATCCCGGTTTTGTGCTTCTAGCTGCATGCTTTTTTTAGATTCCATGTCCAGTTGCTGAGAAAGTTCAGCAATCTGTACATGGGGAAAAAAAAAAGAAACTCAGAGGCATCTAAAGGCAGTGAACTCTGTTAAAATCACTAAAGGGGTTGTCCATGGAGACTGTATTTATCATCTGCATACTCAGTATTAGAAACAATGTAACTGGGGTCTTCTTTTCCAACAAGATCAGCCTTCACATCATTTGTGACAGTTCCACAGTTCTTCAGGCAAAAATGCTATTGGTTTCTGAACTAAAAATGAGTCACTGTAAAGGAGTAACTGATTCTACAATGATGCTTTCTAAAGCCGAGTGTAACTGTGAAATGAGGCTTCTTTAGCAAAAATCTGAGTAATGGGCGGAGAAGTATATAAAGTTTACGTGCTACTACTGGACAGCCAGAGCAACCTCAAAAACATCTCTGGTAACAATACTTCTGGGTCCCTGTGCCAAGATGGGCTAAAACAGCTAACCAATAAGTTATAGCACTTTTCCTACAGCACCTCTCCTCATTGTATCCTGCACAGCAACAACACTTTTCAGAAAAAGAAAAGTCCCAACTGCCTCTGGCTGGACTCACGCCCGAGACAGGGCTCAAGGCTTGTTCTTGCTGTGTGAGCAAGTTCTTCCAGAGAAGGAACCTGTCTGTCAGACCAGGGTGATGCTGCCACAGCCTCACGCTGTGGCTGGGCCTGAGCTGAGGCCTACTGCTGCCAGCCCTGATCCTCACCCATGGACATGATGTCCTGGTAGGACAGAGAACACCAGGCCCGGTGTCCCTAAGGCCTGGCCTGAGGATCTGCACTCTTGGCTGACCGTGCCTGCTGTCACCAGACCTGTTCTGTTCTTCTTGATGAGTGTCCGGGACGGTCCCCTGGCCAATGAGGTCACACACCCTGCCAGCCTTGCTGCCACTCTTGGCTTGCCCTCCCTTTGCATGACAGTCTGCCCTTCCCGTGCCATTGCAGATGCTGCTTTGCACTTAAGGATTGCATATTTACCCATAATGACAACTACATCAGTACTAGTCATAGTCACCTACTTCTCTAACTATAGAAAAAGCACTGAGAGAGATTAAACAAACTGAAAATACAGCCAAGGAAAGAAAATGATCAGCATGACAAGAAATACAGGGAAGGCTTCACACAGGCTTGAAAAGAAGTAACACCACAACCTAACAAACCCCAAATTAAGCAGAGCTCACCTTTGTTCTCAATCTATCAACTTCACTGGCCATTTCAGAATATTTGCTCTTCATTTCTCCCTTCAAATTAAGCTGTGACTCCATTTCTCTCTCCTCATATACCCGTATTTTCTTCGTAGCTCTACTGAGAAGTCTCTTCAACCTAAACAGCAAAATCAGTTTGGAGAACAATGAAACGCAGGAATATGCAAACTTTTCCATATGCTCTCAAGTAAGAAGTGCATACATTGCTTTCTTCATTTTTAACATACTTAACAGAAATTGCTGAGAAAAAACCTGCTCTTCCTGTGCCAGAAATCACTGGGTGCATCCAAATTTCAACTGAAAAGATGGATTGAAGACTTCCTTCCCCACCCCCAGAGAACTGCAGAGCAACCTGGACTGGCAATTCCTCTTGCAGCTATAAGAAGTATAGGCTCATGCACAGACGTACCTTGCAGGAACTAACATGAGACTTCAGTTTGCTCACAGAGTATGTATACCTATTCTCACATTACAGTTCAATAAAACTGGACTCCTATTCAGGTATCTCCTCACCATATCAAAAAGCCATACCTCTTGAAGTCCTTCTGCAGTTCTAAGTTTCTTCTCATTTCTTGGTCCAGACGGAGTTCAACTGGACGTTTTAACTCTATCAGTTTCTTCACTTTCTTTCTTTCACTTTCACACTTTTAAAACCAAAAAGACATAAGACACACACAAACAGTAAAAGCTATAGCTATGTGCAGTATGTGTCTCTAGTGTTCTCCACAGAGAAGCTGCAGTCCATCTCCATCTGTCAGCCAAGCTCCATGTTAGGTTTCACAGCAAATTGGCCAATACTGAAGAACAAAAATAGATGCCTCCACTGAAACAAAGGTGGAAAAGATGGTGGACTACTTTCAAGAGTTCTCAACTCATAGCAAGGATTATGTAGGTATGCTTATCATGGGAAAATAAAAATGAATCTAAAGCTTTTACAGGATCTTTATTCATCAGCAGGCAGAGGAATTTGATCTTTGGGAATTTTTTCAATATACTATTCCCTTGCACCTCCTCTTTGTGGCTACTTACTTATGTGCTAGTTGCTTTGTACTTCCTTTATTCCTCCACAGATGAGGAAGGACCCTTTGAAACTGTCAGTCTTCTTGTTTTCCAAGTGCTAGTTAATTTCCCCAGAATTCTGTCAGTATGTTTTTCTGCAAGACTTTTAAGCATCCACTACCCTGAAAATATGCTGCTCCTCCTCCATGCCCTGCACTGGGAAAATGAAATACTTCAACACTGCCCAGAAAACAAGGGGTCAGAAGATGGCCAGAAGGAATCCAAGAAAGAAATGGAGAACTGCAGTGCTTCATATGCTCAACTGATGCAAACCATACTGGGAACTCCCTCAAAGAGATTTGCTCCAGAACTTACACAAGACATCCAGATAGCTTTCATTTGCTTCCTGGATGATCCACAGATCACAACATATCCAGAGCCTGAATGGCAGGGGTAATAAAAAAATGGTTTTTATGTAAGATGACAACTAAAAGGTTAATGTTGTGCTCTCAGGTACTGGCTTAGGTCTCTGGAGAATTTTCTGGATTTACCTGTTCAAAGAGGTCTGCCTTTTCCCTGTCAAGTTGAGCAACACGCTCTTCAAGGCTGGATCTTGACTTAAACTGCTCTTCCCACATGCTCTGCAATTCCTTTGATGTCAGAGCCAGCACATTCTGCTTTTGCACCTGTAAAAGCAACAGTGGCAGAAGAAAAAACTAAGGTGTCTGTAAAGAAAATGCTGCAACAGAAAGCTGCACTTGAAAGGAAACTCTCTCCTCTCCCCACCCACATGTTAATGTGGAATATAAAACACAGCTTGGGAAACATAACCAAGAAGAAAAATTGATGAAAAATAATTGGTAAAAAGAATGAATGCTCTAAGGGTGGTGAGATGAGGTTGAACTTTGGGGAATAATAAACACACACACAAAATCACCTTGTAGCTTTCTTCCAAAGGTTCTCTAGAGTTCATGACATACTTTCTAATGTATTCATTTCTAGTCCCCACCACAGAATATACCCTACCCTCATGGCTTCTGTAACAGCTGTACATCTCCTAAGAGTAAGAAAATGTTTTGAAATTGACTATGGTATTGATGGTTCTCTCTAAAAGGACAAAGATTTCCCTATTGGGTGCACTTGAGTTGAACACAACTTGCTGATTCAGTTCAAGTATAAAGACTGGAAGTTGACTAGATGCTTTTAGCAGCATTTTTTAAGGAAAAAAAAGAAAATTACAAAATCAAAAAAGGAAAAATCGAGAGATGTTTACTGGCTACAGAAAGTGACAAAACACTTAGCACAAAGTCTCAGATAAAAGAAAGTCCTTAGGGTGTATGACTTTCTCAAGCCCTAACAGAGGAGGTAAAACACTGTGTCTCACAAAAAAACCTGACATGGCCGCAAGAGAAGCTCTGACAAAATTCCAGAGATAATATGGATCTGTCTAGTCCGGTCTCCTCTCTCAGTTTTCAACCACAGATCTCCATGCCATCTGCAACATCCACTCTATCAGTCATCTGCCACGGCTTAACCCTGGTAGGCCGCTAAGCATTACACAGCCACTTGCTCACTCCCTGCAGGTAGGATGGGGAAGAGAATTCATCAGGTTAATCACACTGATGAACACAACTATCTTGCACACCACAACACATATAAAACACAGCAGCAGGAAAATGAGGAAATTTACAGCATTTTCCCCTCAGGGTGCCTTGCCCTAAAACCAGATGGGTATTTAACAGCTATGTGCTTACACAGCCCACATGATCTTCTCATCAATTAACTATACAGGAAAAATTCAAAGACTAAAAGTCATCAACAGAAGCCTGTCAGGTACCTGCTTGTGGTGGTCCTCTGCAGCTGCCTGTGTTGTCTGTAAGCTCATTATCATGTCTTCCAGGCGGTTATGAACCTATAGAAGCATTACAAGAAGCAAGAAGGCACACTGTGACTTTCTAGACTGAAGGTACACCTCACTGACAAAAGTATTACACAGAACCGCTTCACCTCTTTATTTGTACACTATTTACACCCAGCAACAATGATCAAAACAGCCCTAGTTTGATGCCACTGTAAAATTGTCAGCAATCATCACCTGTGCCATTCGGTGCGGTGTGGTGGTGCAGAACGGTTTTATTAGGTTTTTATAAGAAGTTTATGTTATGGTTCATTTCACTGTATCCCCAATTCTGTATCCCTTTTGTGTTGTCTGTATAATAAGGTGTTTTGTGTCAGTCCTCCCACTCCTCACCTGACTTGTAACATCCCCTCTGCCCCACCCCCCCTCTCGGGGGCAGCCTGTCTATCACTTTGAGGAGCCCTCCCAGGTTGCAAAATCTCAGGGAGAGGGCTTCAGGTGATAGGTCTTTTGGGGGAAATTCCTTTCCTCTGGAGGTGGTTGGTCAGAGGCTTGGGGGTGGGCACACCTTGTTACCCCCTGAATCCCCTGATTTGTTGTCTTGTTGTAACCCCCCTGGAACCCCTCCCCCGCTTATAAGGTAGCGGAGAGACTCTCTCAGGCTCTCAGCTCCTCAGCCTCTCAGCTCCTCAGCTCTGCAGCCCTCTCAGCTTCTCAGGTCCTCAGCTCTGCTCTCTCTGGCCTCGCTGGACTGAGGTTGGACCAGCTGTGGACTTACGCAGCTGGCCCGAATAAACATCTTTTAACCTGCAAAGCTGAGAGCCAGCCTTTTCTTCTGCTGCCGTTGCTGTCACGACACTATTTGGTCCAGCTGCTGAGAAGCCGAGCCAGCAGGTAATAGCCTGCGTGCCCCCCGGACTGGGAACTTCTGTGGCTGTGTTGACCCGAGCTAGCCAGAGGTCAGCTCCCGCCTGGTGCGGGACAGAACAGACACAGTGCGGAGAGAGAGAGAGACCACGTGGGATATAAAGAATGTTTAGTGAAAACAGGCAGGAGTAGCTTTTCTCATCCCCAGTACACCTGAAAATCATTAATTAATCAAATCAGAAGGATTTGTGACCTATTAATCAAAGTGGAAGGATTTGTGACTGCCTTCCCACTTCTCTAGACAGTATCAGTACATCACAAAGTTCAACTATCACATGTAGTGATTTTCAAAATACCTTCAGCTATAATAGACAACCACAGTTGTAACAAGAGCCCTACTTCACTGGCTACAATGCAAAAAACAACAAAAAATATCTCTTAATTTGGGCCACAGATGTTAGCACCTTGTCTGAGCTAAAATTAACCACTGTGTAGAAGCAGTGATAAATTCCAAGGCTCACACTGAGTTTTGCAGATACCACAAGCCGTCCTCTTCACTGTTTCATGCAAACAACAAGTAGCCAAAGGAAAAGCAAATCTGCATAGCAAAGTCTCTGGGACATGTAATTTTTGTTTCAGCCTGATGATGTCAGCCAGGTCTCTAGCCTAAAGGGCCTGGCATCAATAAACCCTGTGGAATTTCCACCAGTTAACTTGATGGATACCTTAAATGAAACACATTGCAGTCCCCAAAGCAGCATCTGATGTTATGAATGGTCTAAAGCAGACAATAGCTACACCAGTGAATTGCTGTCAGATCCTGACCTTTTAGAGTGTTATGTTTGACTTGCTATAGCATGGGAAAATTTTCAAAACTGGATGGCTGGGAAACAGAGCAGGCAGCTTTCTGAGCAGCCTCTATTCAGCATAATGCAGGAACTGAGCTTCCCTTGGCTTTCCAGGAAAACCTCACCATAAAATTTCCCCAAAGAAATAGGTAACTAGGCTCAGGAGTATGAAAAGGGGAAATTCATGAGCAGCTTACTGAAGCAGAGGCTTGCAGGTCTCTCTGCAGGGCTTCAATCCTGTTGCTTTGTTGCTGGACAGTGGCTTCCAATCTGGTGTTTTCAATTTCAAGGCTTAAACAGAAATACAGATCTTATTATAAAAATCTGCCAGAGCATCAATTCCCAAAGAGCAGTGCAAAATAATAAAAAACAAGAACATCCTTCAAAATCTTAATAATTTGCTGTGCTGCAACAAGGCTACCTATCTGTGCTGTGGTTTCCAGCCAACCCCTGCAAGTGACAGACACCTTGCCCCACTCTTACTGTTGCACGTGTTCTTCCAGTTGTTTTACAGTAGTGTTAGTCTCAGAAGATGCCAACAGCTGGTCCTGCAGTTTCTGGGCAGAAGCTGTTGCTTCTCTTTCCTTCTCATCCAAGGCAGTCTTCAAGTCACGAACACAACGCTCAGAATTTAGATATTTTTCTTCCACCTCCCGGAACTGTAAAGTCACAGAAAGAATCCACAGTCGTCAGGTGAGCTTTTATACAGGGCAGTCAGCTGCTGCCCAAGGATTCACATGCTGCAGATATCTGCCCACACCCTCTGCCCAAAGAACTATAGTCATCTCAAGTACTTTCAAAGCTTTGCTTCTACTGGCAAATCAACACAAGCTGTGTTTATTCCTAATCTTCTACAGAGGCCTCTCTATCCCTCCATCCATGTCCTGGGGCACACTTCTAAGCACTGACACTGCCGATCTGACCCTTTTGGTGACTTAGGAAGCTCCTTCTATCCACTCGTTTGCTCCTCTGTGAAAACACAAATTAAGAAGCTCAGCTGTCTGTAGTAACAACGACAAGTCCCTCAAAAGGATGAGATTTTAAATTATTTTCATTTTAAAACTCCAAGGCCTCTATACGTCCATACTTTGGAAAAACACTGTGAAAGGTGGTTCCTAACTCAGAAATAGCTTATACTTCCCTTGCAGGAAAATCATTTAAGGATGGCAAATTATAGCAGGGCCAAAGAAGGGGAAGAAATGCAGAATAAGTTCCAAAAGCATTCAGAATTTGATGTGTTACCTGGTGACAGGGCAGGATGGGGGGAGTGGGGGCAGGGGGAAAGCAGGACAGCATAAAAATGTCCAAACACAGCATTCCAAAACTTCTACTGTTCTTCAGAAATCAATCTGCTTGGCTAAACCGAAGGCAACAAGACATAAATATAGACACAAAAATATTGTGAAAAGCACCTTAGCAAATATAATTTGTCCAAGTAAGAGCATAATGTCTGCATGTCAAAGACATGGACACCAAGTTTATAAAACAACACAATTGATTCACACATCATTAAATCTATCTAGCTAAATTTTTTTTCCTAAGGTTTTAGGACAACATCCAGTCCTACTTTTAATAGCCACCCTAAGATTTATTCATATAATTATAGACATTATGTACCTTGGTTTTAGCCTTTTCCAATTCCTTTTGCAAGCGCAGCTTGTCTTCCTCCAGGTCACTGCGGTACCGTGTAGAAACTTCGAGTGAAGCTTCTGACATAGATTGCTTTTTAAGAGCATCAGCAAGCTCCTGCTGCAGCTGTCTGATCATGCCCTAATGAAACAATTAAATGAGCATGAATAAAATTGTAAGAATATGAAAAATGCCTTTACTTTGACTTATTTGATTAGAGAGTTAGACTTGTCTTTGGATTGAACGAACTCAAGTGAAATTGTCTGTCACCAGCAGGCATGTGCACAGACAATCACCTCTCCATCCTTCTCAGCTGAGTACCCCCAGACTGTCAGAAGCTGCTCATGAAAATTTCTGTTTCCTAACACATAAAAAAGATCCAGGTATTGTTCTTCTTGAAACCATGCATAAGCACACACTGCAATCATAGGCATTTTTCTAACGTAATCCAAAGAAATCTATTGTGATGCAAGAGCCATAATCTGACTGCAGATACTACTTTGTTGACCAAAGGCAGTAGTTGGTATCACATCATTCTTTGTTCTATTCCTACATTTTACAAATATAATTAAATGAATATCTATATCTAAAACCTCTTTGTAGATATACTCTAAGAATATGTTAAATCACATCCTCTTACAGCTGTCTTAGTAAGTATGCTTTAGAATAACAGTTGTCTTTATACTGACATATTAGGTTTACTAAAACCTGGATAGTTCATACAGTTATATAAATGCAGTATTTTCAGAGAGAACCTGTTGTTTTGATATGAAGAATACACAGCAATTCACAGATTAAAATGACAGACAGTATTGCTGGAATTCTCTCCCCACACACACCTTAGAGTAACTGACAAATGAATAAAGCGGTTCTCTCACACATGCCTATATTTATCTCACTCAAAGATTCAAGACTTTCTAGAAAGAAGGAAGTGTAATTTTAAATCACTATTCAAATCATTAAAGGAGATAAACCATACACCAGCGTGTCTAAACATACTTTTATTAGCTCCTATTTTCTAGAAAGTAAGGGAGATTAAACAACATAGGTAAGGCAATTTTTAAGTCATTACTCCACCTGAAATCGGCCAGAATATCATTAGAGAATACCCTTCCTACTCCTAGGAACACAGATAATGATGCATTCTCCAGGCAGACCCCTTAAAGCCCCCAGAGTTTTCATAAATTAACACCTGGACACTATAATACTCTTCAATTTTGATAGAAACTTTGGGAGAAGCAATGCTTATCTTCTGTAGGAACTGAATATAAGTCCATCTCACACAATTCACTCATCTGTATCATTTCTCAACTGTCACATATTGGATCATTCTTCCTTTTACATCACTCTTTACTTGTGTCATCAGTGCAATACTTAAATTACCTAAACCAATTCTATAGGGCAAAAAATGGACTAAGGAAAAGAGATTAAAAAGAATCACCTTTCTTGATCAAAGGAGACTTGCATACCTTTTTCCTGCTCTCAGCTTGGATCTCAGCAGTAAACCATTTACCAAAACCTTCCACAATTTCAACAGAAACGCAACAAATTAGAGCAAATCATCCTTATCTGGTCTCATGCATATGGCTTATAACTGATGCAATTTAGAAACACAAAATAATTTCAAGAACTGTAAAACTTTAAATTGCACTAAGTCTATATTTTACCTCTCTCTCTATTTTGTCAGTCTCGTGTTTGAAGACTTGTTCTCTTAAATCAGTGCACTTGGTATTTAATTCCTTGTTTCTCTCTTCCACTAGGTAAACTTGCTTTTCAGTATCAGCTCTGAGTTTGTTGAAAATATCATTAAACCGATCTTGCACATCATTTACTACTTTTTCTTTTATGATCCCCTTGTTCTGCAGATCTTCCAGTTGCTGACGGAGCAAAAGGTTTTCACTCTGGAGCTGGGCCAATCGCTCCTGCATGGATTCCTGCTTTATTATAAGTTTGTTTACTTGGTCTTTCTCAAGTTGTCGAGCATGGTCGTATTCCTTTGCCTGACACTGGGTTTGACTTAATTCTTTCTGTGTCATTTCTAAAAGCAATGTTTTTTCTCTGAGTGTTTGTCTTAACTGATGAAGCTCATTTTCTAGACTATTAGCTTTGCTTTCAGCTTTACTCAGCTGCTGAGACAAGCTCTTGTTGGCTTCTCGCACGTCTGAGAGGTCATGATGGAGCTTGTCTTGCAAGCGAAGCCATTCATCACGTTCTCTCTGAACTGTTCGTTCAACATCACTTTTTGATGACTGGTGACGTTCAAGTTCTTGAACAGCAGTGTTCAAGCGGGAACGAAATGATTCAATTTCTGTCTCTAGTCTGTCCTTGCTTTCTTTTGTCTGCTCAAGTTTGGAAGTTAGCATTGCGGATTCTGTCTTTAGTAAGTTCAGTTGTCCATTGTACTGAAAAACTGTTTGTGTTAAGGTTTCCTCATTCAGTTTAAGTTCTTTTTGGAGATCATTGTTTTTTTCTTTCAAGGCCTCATTTTCCTCTAAATATTTTCCTTCTTCCTCCTGGTGCCTAAGTCTCATTTGATCAAGTTCTAGTCTTAGCATGGCAATCTCATCTTGCAGTAACTGATTTTTGCATAACAGATCCTTTTCTCTCTCAGTGTCGGATTCCTGAACGACAGGGAACATGAATAAATATCCAGGTGGGAAATAAATCTACAAAACCACGTCAGCATTAAACTGCATTTTAACGTTTCTAACATTGCAACATGACTTCCAAGATGAGAGTGAAACTTCAGGTAAGACACAAACTACTCTATGAACCAGCACATGTCCAATGCAGGCACAGAATGAAAGGGTAACATATCCATAAATAAACATGTCAAATACATGCTGCCTTTTTTTCCGTAAACCAGCAACTAAATAATAAAATTATTTCAAATATTTCAGGTATAAAGGTTACAAAATGCCAGTGCTTTCTTGTGTGTGCATGCCTTTAAAATATTCCCTTTCAGATTAATTTAGCTGTGTTACCCATCTGGTAAAAACTCCGCTTACCAGAGGTAAAATCTCTGTTTACCATTCTAAAAAGGGTATTTTCCTTTTTAAATGTCTTCTTAACGCTTTTTTTAGCATTACTGAAAGTTCAACATACAGCTGAATAATCTCTGGAATGCAAGAATCTTGTATAGTGCCTGTTTATTATACAATTTTTTTCCCATGTAAACGTATTCACCCTGTATTTATTGGGCAGCACAGCCAAGAACAAACAATCCTTCCAAGAATTTCACATTCTTAGTAAATTCGATAAATTTTTCAAGACTCCTTTTTTTTTAATAGTGTTCATGATCACTTATTCTCCTTCAATTATTTTAACTAGTATTGAGACTTTAATTAATTTCTGATCTTCCGTCATAAAACTTTAATATGTGGAGGTGGAAAAGGACTTCATACTTCAAGCTTGATAAGGGAATAAACTACTTATAAAACCCCAAGTAATGGGAACACAGAGTGAGTGTCAAACAACTTCCTTCCTGGTCAGTCTGGATGTTGGTAGCTAGGTGTTTCACTCCTAGAAACCTTAAAAAGTGATGACAAAATGTCAAGGAAATAAAAACAAGACAGTTTAAAAATGGCATAAATAGTGTTTTCTTTTAGCTTTCTACTTGTACATGCAATGCAAGTACATACAGCACTCACACTGCTTTCCAGAACTTTTAAAGACATAAGAGAAACAGAAGAGATATTTGCACAGTAAAATTACACTGGTAAACTGTAAATAATTAATCAAGAAGTAGGCAAAAAGTATATAAA
Organism: Hirundo rustica; assembly: GCF_015227805.2. Classification (NCBI taxonomy): domain Eukaryota; kingdom Metazoa; phylum Chordata; class Aves; order Passeriformes; family Hirundinidae; genus Hirundo; species Hirundo rustica. The sequence continues at coordinate 24,112,922 of NC_053453.1, read as the reverse complement.
TTTTATTGTAACTTTAGAACAAGCACAGTCAAATTTAATTAATTAGAAAAAAAAAATCTACTTACATCTGAACTTTTTCCTATAGTTCTTCTTGTCTCTTCTTCTAGTTCCTTTTGTCTCCAAAGGTGGTTGTTCAAAATGCCTTCTTGCAGGGCTCTAGCACTCTTTTCCTGAGAGAGCTGTCTCTGTGTTTCATCACGCTCATCTTCAACCTACAATAATACAATTAAATTACTTGCACTTTTAGTAAAATCAAAGCTAGAAATACTGTCCCACTCTCCTTTTATTCTTGTAAATATTTTTGCTTTCCACAGTTATGATAATCCATATATAAATTTTAATTTTCTTCTGAAAAATTAAGAATACAGAATGTTTTGTAATAATGTAGAAAAATAACTCAAAGTCAGGCTTTGAAACACAAACAAAAAAAACCAAACAAACAAAACAAACAAACAAAAAAACCAACCAACCAACCAAACAAACAAACAAAAAAAAAAAAAAAAAAGAAAGGGAAGAGACTACTTGTAAACCAGCTGTTCACAAAATCTGGCAATAGTTATGCAATGCCTCTTCCATGAACAAAGTACCTCTTCTTTAGGCATACTGGAATACAACACCAATTAAAAAGAAGCAGAAAATAAGAAAGCAAGTGTTTAAGTCATTATCTAATATACCTGTTTGAAGAGCTTTCTCAGTGTTACTAACTCCATTTCCAAATTCCTTGATTGTAACTCAAGTTGCTGCTTCTCCTCCATCTCTTTACAATATTGCTCTTCTTTTCTTCTGAGTTTTTCTCTTGTTTTCTCATATAGTGTTTCTACTCTGAGCCTCTTTTCTTCTTCTTGTTTCAAGGTAAACCTAGAATTTAACAGTATAGTTGAGAAACTCAAGCACCAATATAAAAATTAGATATTCTACACTATGAATTTGCAGAAACAACTCAAACCATAAAAATCTCAAATACTTTCAGATTCTATATTTTTACCCTGATTTTTAACTTTTTAAAGAATTCTAACATCACTCCATTATCCATGGTATCAGTTTTACAATATATGGAAATAAACCATTGACTGTTTTATTACCTGTAAGTTTATCTAGGTAAATATACTGAGGTATGCACATTTCTGTTACTTTTGAAGAAGTCATCATCATATTACAGACTCTTTTATCAAGAACAATTTGTTGTCTTAGCAATCAAAACAACATAAACTTTTGACTATGGTTAATATACATTTTCTTCGTATGATGAGCATTGCCTCCATTTTATGGATTCAGTGACTGCATGTAATGCTGATGAAGCAGCACATCACTTCTCTCTCTGACACACCCACCAATTTTTTAACAAGCCTTTCATAAGTCTTAAACAATGGCTGACCACAGGAAAAGCACAGTTTCTATTTGCTCAGGAATGAGACTGATTTTCAAAAATTTTTTAGAAATGCAGAGGGTTTAAGTTTAATGTCATTAAAAATAGTTTTAAACCTCTAAGGAGCTACACCTGGAAGAAACAACAGCAATTTGATTTTGAAGATAATCTATAGAGAAACCCTTATGGAATATCAACTTCTTTATTAACCTAAACAAATAGCAGTAAGCACCAACACGGTAAGAAGTGGTCCACAGTGTGCCCATGGTACCCAAACAAAAAAGCAGTTTTGTGTTTCACAGTTATTTTGAGCATTTTTTCTCATATACTTTCAAGTCAGCAAGAAGAAAAAAACAATTAGCAGCAGCCACTAATAAATTGTTTGAAAGACTGACAGTAAGATGTGTATTTCAACGGTTTATAGTGCAAAGAAGAAAGCTTTACATATAATTTCACAAAAAAAATAAAGCTGCTATAAGTGTAAGGCTAACAATGTAATTGCTTTCATAACTTATTAAGAATGAAAATAATGATTATTCACACTTGTTAGATACTTTGGAATTTTGAAAAATAGTGGCTAGGGTAATTTACTCCACATGGGGCTGTGTTTTGAGTTTGTGCTGAAAACAGTTGATAATATGGATGGTTTTGTCATTGCTGAGCAACATCTGCACAGCAAAAATGCATTTTCTGCTCCTCCTACTGCCCTACCAGCAAGGGGGCTGTGGGTGCACAAGAAGTTGGGAAGGGAGACAGCTGGGAGAGGTGACCCAATGGATGCAAGGTATTTTCCAAACCATAAGACATCATACTCAGTATATAGAGCGGGCAGAAGAAGGAGGAAGGGGAGGATAGTCAGAGTGATGGCATTTGTCTTCCCAAGTAACTGTTACATGTGATTGTGCCCTGCTCTCCCAAGGGACGGATCAACACCTGCCTGTCCATGGGTGGTGGTGAATGAATTCCTTGTTTTGCTTAGCTTGTGTGCACAGCTTTTGATTTCCTCATTACACTGTCTTTATCTCAACCCACAAGTTTTCTCAGTTTTACCACTCTGATTCTCTTCTTGCCATCCCACTGGTGGCGAAGTCAGCGAGCAGCTGTGTGGGGTGTAGTTGCTAGCTGGGCTTAAACCACGACAAAATTCAGGCAAAGCTGGAACTGGCTTTGTCTTCCTCATAATCCTCTTCCACATACCAGGAGGCACAACTCAAAGCTCAGTTCGCTCAGCCTCTCCTCACAAGGCTGGTGTTCCTGCCCCCTGACCAGCTTGCTAGTTCTCTGCTGAACTCATATGTATCAATTAAGATCTCTCCAGTACTAGAGGCCAAAAACTGGACACAGTGCTCTGGATGCCATTCAGTAAGTGCTGAGTGGGGGCAAATAATCACACCCTTCAATCTCCTGATTTGCTGCCACTGGCCTTCTCAGCTGCCAGCTCATACTGGTTCACGTTCATATCTTGCTCTGGCAAGACCACCAAGGTCTTCTCAGCAAGCTTACTGGCCAGGTCATCCCCAGGATATCATCACAAGAGGATCTTCCTTCCCAAGAGCAAGGCTCTGCATTTGCTCTTGCTGAATTTCCTGTGTTGCATACCAGCTACTCCTGTCTGAGGTGACGCACACAGTGGTTAAAATTATATCATCCAAGTCTAGCTCAGGATTACAGAGAATGGGGCAACCCTGAATTGGACTTCTCAAATAACCAAACATGCAAGCAAATAAGCACTCTAAGCTTCTCTAAACACTTCTGAGTTTCACTCAGTGGAGTTACCTGAATTTTTGCTATTATACATCAACAGAAACTGCAAAGACAAAAACATAACACATCTCATATAAACCATGTCTCTTGTAAATCTCATTTTCCCATACAAACTCTCTTATTCTCTTCTCTTGGTATTAAAAAAGTGAAATCAGACAATTTTCGATGCCACTAATATCCAGGTGTTTTTCCTGACATTACATCCTTCCTTTATTGCAGAACTTGCCCATGGGATTCAAAATACAGAAAATCAGAAGACTACAAGCTTCTCATTCATCACATGTATCAGCACCACCTTCTGGCACATTAACACTGACAAGATAACACATTCTCAGAACACAAGGTTACATACCTAAGGCTTTGGATATCACTTTTCCATTCCACTTCTTGACGAGCCAACAAGGATTTCAAATCTTGAGTCTCTTCCGCTATTAGTTTTGATTCCTCCTTTTCACTTTCCAGTTTTCTTACTTCTCTCCAGACTGCTGCATACCGATTTTTTTCATGCTCTATTTTTTGTTCATATTTAAGAAGAATGTTTTGAATTTTCAGTAAAATAGCAGAACCTATTTTGAGATAGAAAAGACAAAGATGCACATATGCATAAATACTTTCTAATGTGTAAATTATTTGATTTGGTGTTGGTGATAAAACTTTGGTAGTGGGAAGACTGAAGGCAGTGGGAATTCTCTGTGAGAAGAGGCACAGAGCTGCCCCATGCCAGACAGAGACAATGGACCCACTGCAGGGCACAACTGAGCCTTTCAGCCATGCTGGTGGCACCTCAGAAAAATGTATTTAGGAGAAAAGAAAACCACCAATCAGGCAAAAGAAAAGGAAACAAACAGGAAAAACAGCTGCTCTGTATACACACAGGTTCGTGACGAAGGGGGCGGTGGGGAGGTGTTACCGTAAATATAAATGAACCAAGATATCTAGGAGTGCACATAGAGAAACCATGTTTTAAAAGACAAACTTGGAACATCTGAGGAAAAAGTGACTTTAGAACATACCTGTATGATCCACAGTAAGCTGTTCTAAGAGCAACACAGCCTCTTTGTAGGTAGATGTTGGTAATTTGACATCCTCTGATGATGTTTCAGATGAGTGAGTTAAATCAAGGTCATCAGTTACATCCATTTGTATGCTGACCTACAAACAAAACAGTATTTTTTGTATACAACTATGCAATATTACAGATGAATGAATGACTCATTCTTTCATTCACAGTTCATATCTGATTGATCCCATCTGAGTGATTAAAAGCTGAAAAACTATTTATCAAGAAACTAATTTTACATTACCTTGTTCTTTTCACTTGCTGTCTTTGCTGCAGGTCTGGAAAACAGAAGTGTATTTCAGTTTCGGAATGTTTATCTTGCATTAAGAATAATATCAAAAGTTGTTTTGAAAACCTAATTTCAGTAGGGAATTAAAGTAAAATTTAATATAAGAATGTTTTTAGATGTAGGTGAATATTGGAAAATATTATTATCATTACTGGAAGATTATTTTTTTCAAATAGTTGAAATAACAGTCCACTCAAAGTGATAGGACTCATACAGCTACAGACATGGAGATAAACAGATACACAGCTATGCACATTCCCAGATTAAGATTAGAGGTTGAGTTCTCTTCGGTATTTAGACTCCCCCTTAAAGGTCAAAGAACCGTAATTTTGGATCTCTAGTGTATTTAGGCTGACTGGAATTGAGTTAGTCAGAGCAGCCCACACAATGCTGTGTATTAGATTTCTGACCAAAACAGTGTTGACAACACACCAGTGTTTAAGCTATTTCTGAACAGTGCTTGTACCCTGTCAACAACTTCTGTTTCTCATTTTGACCCCTACAGTTAAGTCTGAGGTAGGCAAGAAGTCAAGAGGACATACAGCTTGAAGAAAAAACCCCAAAACCTCAAACCCTAAGATGCATGTGATGAAACAGCAACTTTGTTCCTGTAAAGTCTCTCTTCTCCCTTTTTAAAAATATAAAATATACACTTACATATACACAGACCATCAGGTAATTTTTCAGCACTTGTGCACATTGTCTTTATAAGGAACTTCGCTAAGAGGTTTAAAGCACATTAAGCAAAAAAGATGTGTTTTGGAACACAAAAGGCATCAGATCATATTGCCACAAGAAGGAACAAAAACCACTATGCACATCAGGTTTATAAAAAACTTACCTTTAGCTTTAGGTCAATTTTTATCATTAAGTAGGTTTTAGTTATAACATTCCTTATATTCAGTACCTTCCCTCCTCTTGAGATGTTTCACTGGAAGCGCTATCATCTGGTACTCGAAAATTATTCCCATTGGAAGAGGTCATCTGCTGATTAGCCTTCTGCTTTGAAGCCTGTCCTTTATTTTTCTTTGCAGCATCATGATTCAGGGCAAATTCACTACATTAAACAGGAAGAAAAAAAATCAACCAATTGAGTAACTTTACAGAAAATATTTCTTTGAAACGAACATAATTAAGATGATATCCAGAAACAACGGAGAAGAAAAATATCTCTGATAAAACACAGACTTAACTCCAAGGACTGTGGAGCATTTAAAAGTATTTAAAAAAATCTTGCCCTAGGAATGAGAGGGTAATGTGGAACCTGAACTAGATTTAGGCAGTATCTTATATCCACATTAGAGGATGTATTAGCAGCAGAGATTCCTTTGAAGGACAGTCAGAAAAACACTTCTGCTTAGGATTTCATAAAAATATCAATGCTTCCTTCAAACTTTTGAGATTTACTTGGTAATATATTTTCCCTCTTCAAAAAAAGAAGTGTTTTTCTTAAATGTTTGTAAAGCAGAGGACTATTCAGTATGCTTCCAGCACTGAAGAAACTGTTTCAACTAGTACAATACTGGAAAACCTAAAAGATACTAAAGTAATCCTACCAATAAGAATTAGAGATCATGTCTTTAGTTTATACTTTCATTGGCATTTTAATAATTTCTGACCTCTCCTCAGGTGAAAATTTTTTGTTGAGTTTTTCTTCTGTAGTGTTTTCATCCTCCATTTTCAAACAGTCATTCTTCCTTAGGGTAAGCTTTTCTTTCATTTTCTGATTAGTAATGTTGCCTGGTGGTGTATTTAACTTATCAATATTTTCCTCTTCTGCCACTGTCTGCGTATTGAAACATCTTTCTTTGCTTTTTTCCTTCTCAACCTACAAAAAGAAAGTTAAGTTTCAAGTATTAATCAGTATTTTCATAGAAGAGAAACACAATATCCAAGATTGAACAATTCAGGGTTTACCTCTAAAAAAGTGTAAAATGAAAAAAAAAAACCAAACACCTAAACAGACAAGTATTTTCACAAAAAATTACATTACACAGTGTATTGTCATTGAAAGTACTTCAAATTCATTCATGATTCTATGATGTGACAGAAACAGTCCTTAGAAAGAAAACAACAGTGAATCTTAAAACATGAACAACAAAAATGTAAAAGCATTACTGATGGATTGAACAGTTAGAAGGACTGCACAATGTCAGTTATAAAACCAGAAATTAAAAAAAAAAAAATCAAGTGAAAGTGTGCCAGGTTACTGCTTCCCCAAAGGAAGGTAGGTAGGGTAGCAGGAAGAAGATTTCAAACTCACAAGTAGAAACAACTCCACGCACAGCAAAACAGGATTTTAAGTGAAGGGCAATGAAGACACACCATGCAGAAATCAGAGTAAACGAAAAGTTCAGTCAAGACCCTGTTCAGAAGCTATTTTCATTCTTTGTTTCAGAATCAAAATGGATTAAATTGTGTGCACTTCTTTTTATGTCAATGAAGTAAGTGATAACTTCTTACACTGGAACTGAGTGCCACATACTGTTAAACTGGAACAATAGCGCATTCTATGTTTTCTGAAAAAGGGGGAAAAGGTAACTCTCCACTGCTCTCTTTTTTCATAACTATTGTATTTTCATTCAAAGAACAACTAATTTGCACAAAGCATCTTCATTTAATGATGAATAGCTGAAGTGAACAGGACCATTGATACGGAGAAAGACTAAAGAATAAGGAGTAGCAGGTGAACTACCTCTTTTTGCAGCTGTACCTTCTCTTTCTCCAAAGCCAGGAATACTGTTTGCAGCATTCCTACCTTACTCTTAAATCTTTCCATATCTCGTTTTAGCTCTTCATCAAGACTCCTTTCCAGCATGCCACACGAATCCTGAGCACTAGCAAAAAGACTTTCAGTTTCTGTTTCTCCTACATTACTGTTGATAAGGCAGTCCTTGTGAACATCATCAGTAAATCCAGAGTATTTTTTGAGTTTAATTTCTGTTAGAGAATGTGTATTTTCATCGCTTGTACAAACTGGTCTTATTTTAGGAAGAATATTAGAAATGTCACCCAAAATACTTGATTTTAAGCTATGTCTCAAGGAGTAAGCAGGACCTTCCTCTGCATTTTTACTATTTCCATTACCATTCTCTTCCGTTTCCATAGCAGGCATTTTCTTTTTCTCTCCTTTTGCCAGAGAGACCTTTCTGTTATCAGCATTGTTAATGCCAGCTCCTTCATCTGTATTCCAGGTATCTTCTACATTTGTCTTTAAGCTATTTTGATCAGGAAGAACACCAAGACTTGGAAATGCAATTTCCATTTTGGGTACTTTTCCACCTGGTATAAGTTTAATATCTCCAAATTCACCTTGGCATTCTAACTTATTACTTGATTCTGTCACAGGAGATGAAATAACGTGAGGAGTCTCCAAATCTTCAACAAAGCCATCTTCTGGTATTTCTTCCACAAGGGAAGCAGTTTTCCCAACTTCATTTTCACCAAACAATTGCTTCAGCTCTGCTGTGATGTTTTTAAAATTTGTTTTCAGTTCCCTTTTCTCATTTTCAACCCACAGTCTTTCATATCTTTCTTCCCAAGGTTTTAGATTTAACTCCTTGTCAGCACTGTGAGATTCCTCATGTTTTTTTAGGGCTTCCTGAAGTGAAACTTCTGCTTTGTCAGTCTGATTTTCATGTGCTGTTTTTTCTATCAAGTTGGTAGTTTCAAAAATATATTTATCCTTAAGTAAACAGGTACAGACAAAAAGATTACCAAGAAAAACGAAGTTACAGTTAATCTAGGTAATTTCCACTGCAAACTCATCCTATCATGTAACGTAAGTAACACCATCAAGATATTCTGAAAGCAGTTTTTATAATACAAATCAAGGGATACTAAATTAAAGATTCACTTACTCACCTTTTTCTTAAAAATAGAGGACTTAATAGAGACAACAGTTTTTTAGGACTGGAGTTGTCTAGAGGAGGGTTATTTTTACCTTTAGGCCTGCCTGCTTTCTGTAACAGTGGCCTTTGTTAGAAAGCAATTTATTTTTTCATGCTTCTTTGCTTTAATACCATTTTTCTTTGTAACTGCCAATGTTTCTTCACCTTCCTTCCTCCATTATTCTACTGTCTGGTATCTTACAATCCCCTGCCAGCTAAGCTAATACAGTGTTAATGAACATGACAACCTTTTTATCGTCCACCACATGGAGAACTGGGCCTATTTCTTCACCCAAGGTGCAAAACTGTTAAATACCATTCCAAGCTCCAACGAAAAGCTTTTATGAGGGAAACCTGTCCATTCTTTCCCTCATCCCAAAAGTCAGGAACCCAAACTTACATGAAAACCATGCCATGTCTTACTCAACACCTCCCAGTCTCCGCATGTCCCTGACCCCATGCCCTGCTCCTCAACAGCTCTGCTTCCATCATGTGTCACATTTCTCCCAACATGCTTCTTCCACACAGGCCTGCAGCCTTAGTCCCAATGGGCTAAGACCACCTAACTCCTCTCTCTCTTCTTGTTAGCCAAGCCCTTTTCTCTCTGAAAGCAGCAAAAATTCCTGCTTTCAGAACGGGGAAGCAGCACCTCAGCCAGCTACCATCTGTCTCAGCCTCTCCATTTCCCAGGTTCACTGTCCAACCACTACCCCCTTCCAATAGGTGTAACTTCCATGCTCTGCCTGTTTTCATTAATCATGTTCCACTTTCATGACACCTGAGTGTAAGGTAGAAGTACTTTGCTCCACTGTCCCCTGAGGTGCTACAGAAGACTCCAGACTCCTCTATCCAGCCCTTTCCCTCTCCTGTTGTAGGCCCAACACAAACAGGATGCCTGCCTTATTCCTCTCTAAAAAGTTCTCTGAAAAAAACCTTTTCAAACACTTACTAACATGGCCAAACAAGCACGAATTTTGCAGAGGCAGGGAAAGCATTAAGAAGGTCACAAAATTATTTTTTCTTCATTCTTCTGTTATAAAGTGGAAGACCAGGCATACTTAATCAAATGGATCAGCATACTATAGACAAACTTCCTTCTTTACTTGAATGTTCCTTTTGCGTATAGAAGAAATTAATTTGACCGAACTGTTTGTCGTGTAAAAGGAAAAACACTGAACAAAGTCTAAGCAAACCAGCTGGAAACAAATTAGTGAAACAGCAAGTGTCCAATATAATAATAAGGAATATTCCCCATCATAAGAAGACTGCCTCCCACTTTACTTCAGGCTGCTATACAACCTTTATCTACAGAATTTTCCAGAATTATTCATTGACTGGTCAGTTTCCTTCACTTTACATGTATAATATATAATTCTTTGCTTTACAGCGTCTAATACAATTTATTGACTCAGACTCTTTAATTCAAAATCTTTGGTGTTACATACCCACACTCCACAATTTTCAATGGCATCCTTATCATCTTCTTTTTCAGCTGCTGATGACATATGAAAAGTGGATCCTGAGTACTCACCTGCAGTGAGAAAATTCTATTTTGATAACCAGCATGACCTAATATCATTTATTTAGAGTGCATCTTGAATCATATTAGAATCAGTGAGATATGAATCAGTGAGAAAAATCTTAACAAAATAATGCATCCCCTCTAATTTGTGCACTCTTAGGGGCAAAAATCACCATAAAACAATTGAAAATGCATCTGTGTGATTTCTTTCCTAGAGGGCATTTAAAGGAAATACACTGAAAATAGCTGTAAATGGTCACAAATAGACCAATGCTGTTTCTTAAAGCTGTGTTATCTCAATCTCTCTGACACGCTCTGTGCCACACAGTTACATGGCTCCAGCAACTGTAATTTCCCTATGTGCAGTGCACGAAAAATCATGAAAAAAATCACAGCTTTGAAATATTTTAAGGCCCCAGTTTTACATTATGCATGAAACAAATCTGTCTCTAGACATGGATCTGGACTGAGTATTTCAGACTGCTACCTTATCTGTCGCAGACGACACAGATGGGAACTGAAAGACAGACTTCTGTAATGCTGAGAAACAATCCATGATCTGAACACTTTGCTCACACTGTGGAAAACCAGATTCCACTCTTCCCTCTCTCAGAATTTCTATATAATATGGGCAGGTCACAAACTTCTCAGATAATCCCAGATACAATCTAGAAGCAGCACCTCAATGTCATTGTTCTCGTGGAAGGCACATTGTACACTTTCAAGTGACAAGTTTTCAGAAAGAAACAAGTCTTAGCAACTCAAGTGGGGAAGCTAAAAACAAGAGATGGAGGCTTTTCACCCTTACACTCTGCACCTCCTGTCTTGCTCCATAACACCATGGATTCTACTCAATAGCCTTTCTATACACAGTTTCACTGCTGAAGAGGGACACGATATCCTTCCTACATGAAAAATAAGCAAGACTGAGAAAAATAGGAAGGTATCATCATAAAAATACAAAAGGGCACAACCTCACTTCCTGGCATTCTCTGCTTTAGATAAGTACTTTTGCAAGCCTTCATTCCTTGAAGGGTTCTGAACACTTGATACAAGCTCAGAGTTACAACTTTACCTTTGAACTGGAGCCCGAGCTCCTCAGTCAGTCATAAAGGTCTCCAGAGGTCAACTCTGACCCCAAGTTACACAGTGTGAATTAACAACCTTTCCTCCCACCTCACTGCTGGGCGAAATTTCTGAGATTTTTTGTAGATTTGATTGTTGGGTATTTCAGCACAAGGCATTTCACAACACTCATTAGCGGATAGCAAGCACTTATTTCACAGGGTCGATATGATCTCTTGGTAACTGATGCATTTCAAATAGTCTGATAAATATTAAAGACAATAATAACAGCAATAATTAGGAATTATCTAAGGATAATGTTCTACAAGGAACACAGGCCTTTTTCCCTTTTCCTGTTTTTCAACAAGAAGAGCTTTAGACTCTACTCATGCTTATAGATATCCCAATACCAAACTGTTTGCTGGTGCAGATGAAGGCTCTAGCCAGCAGTAAAAACAGACGGATGTGCTGGTGGTTGAGGAACATTTGTAGGTAGCATCACAGAAATTACTGCAGAGAGTGTCCTAAGTTATCAGTACCAAGACTGCTCTAATCAAAAGCAACCCAAACTCCTATTTAGTCTTTCCCGTCAGAGAAGTTTTCAACAGGAGCTATGCTGAGTTTGAAATCTCAATCTTCAAGTAAGATTTTAGGATCTTTGGAGCCCATAAGACCTATTTCACGCAGTGCTCAATCGATCTTGGAATTTCTGTGTAATTGGCAGAGAACAAGAGAAAAGGCAGGAAAGACACAAGGCAACAATGTTCTTCCACCTTGAGGACTGCCTGAAAAGGGGAGATGACAATATGTATGCTGGAGCAAGCCAACATCATGGAAGAGTAAACTACAGGAGGGAGCAAACATGTACAGGTGTATATTTTAGTAGGCCTGCTTCCAGAATATTTTGTTAGAACCATTAATTTATAATTAGGAAAGAATTTGCAATTACAGTGTGTTAGTCCACAAAAAAACATGACAAAGAGACAGTCATGAATACCTTCAATATCCTCAACATCTTCTATATCAAATTCCTGCAACAGATCTGCGAAACACAAAACACATGCCTTATTAAATATTCCCAAAAGATTGTGAAGCTAAACCCAGAACCACTTAAGGCAAATATTACCTGATTTCTGCTGCCTGTTTTTAGAAGTTTTGTTCATTTCCAAAGGAGATATGGGAGTCTGCAGCTATGAAAGACAATTCAATGATAAAACACCAAATTCAAAGTAACTACAAACTATTTAATGAGCAGAATTAAGTAGTCAGTCTGATATGAAAAAATACTTACCTGTGAAATATAGGGTTTCTCTAAGAAGCCTGGAAGTGAAAGATATTTTGGGAAATGTTATTTTTTTAAATTGTGAGTACCTTTTACTGCATTCAATATCAGTAGCTTCTACAACTAAGTATCAGTCTCAAACGTTATTTCATCAAGAGTACAATACTGAACATTCCATTTAGCTCATCATGCAGCATGAGTCTTAGTATACAAGAAAAGAACAATGCCTACTTCCCACCATGTGCCTTGGATTTAAAAAATAATTATCACAGAATTAGGACAATATAGGTGAAGCAGTAAGGTCACTCTTGTTAACAGAACAAGATTAAAATATTTAGCCCTTTTGAGGAGCTGAATCCTGCCTTTCTAAAAGGATTATTTCAAAAGCCAAAGCTGGTCTGCTGTAATGAATGAACATAAAACAGCATTATATCTGTGATTACTCTACAAGTGCTTAATAGTGAGGAGCATGTTTCTTTCCATTGATGGGACTAAGGAAGCAAGGGTGCAGACACAGAAACCTCGTATATCTAACTAGGCAAAATCAAGGCAGTGTTCATCAGATTGTTGTGGTTTACCTTGCAGGGAAACAACAGAAACAAATGTTATTGGGTTTAAATCTCCATTTATAACATAGTTCTAAATACTTTTTTTTAATTTTGTCCAACATTAAATCATTTCCAAACCCACACAATCCCAACCACATTTCTCAAATCCTCTGCTTAAGTCATCTTACAGCTTGAGTCCTCTCACTAAACAAGTATATGAAAGAATACTTAGAATTATTAAGAATGGCTCCATGGCAATTTTTTTTTTTTTTTAATATATTTTATATTCAAAAAAACCTCAAACCAACATTACAAAACCAAACAGTATTTAATTTCAGTAAACCTGGTGGTCCAGCAGTGTGGAAAGATCTTAGAAAGATTACCATAACCACCTTTTACCATCTTTTCACACTGATCCAGAACTTGTCTTAGTAGAATTCTTGTCTAAGCAGAATTCCATGACAAATAGTTAACAAATATATTGAAGCTTCTGGAAACTTGTAAAGTTTTGCTCAAGACACTCAGGAGACAGTGTTACGAACTACAGGCAGAAATCCTCAGCAAAAACCCTGTACTTGTAGTTGCATTTTAGCTCCCAGGCAAAGCACAACACAAAGCTATCAAAATGCTATCAAAGGTTAAGCTAGGGGGGACAAAAATGCTAAGCCAGATCATAGCTGTCTTCTGCTTCATTATCATCTCAGAATTTTAAATGTTGAGAAGGTCAGTCCTAAGAGACATACAGTGTCATCGCTATGAAACAAGAACCTGAATCAAAAAAACTCATCCGAAGAACACAAATAATACAAAGAACTTCCTTTACAAACTGGTCAGCAAGTGTTGTTATTACTGGCATTAATGAACAAACAGTAAGCACTTCATTGGTATGGTCTGCACTCACATGATGACAGCATTTCTAGGACAGACACCGATGAAAGTTTACTTTAGCCTATAAATGCTCACAGACAAACATTAGCCCACCAGGAAGTTACCATTGTCACTTTCCCCAGACACTATCTGGGAGCGTGCTCCGTGTCCGTCTGCAGCTGGGAGCAGCACACCACATGATAATTTTCTTGGCATTTCAGAATCTGCTTGTGTAACCTAAAACACATGAATGAGAATTGGTACAAATGCATTTTCAACTCATTTCTATACAAAACCCAATTTATGTAACATGGTATCAAGTATATTCTAGATACAAAAACATTTTTTAAGGCCCTTGGCAAGAATCCATCAAAATACAGTATATCATAAAATCACAGCAATTGTGTTTGTTTTCAGATCTCAGGCAAAAACTTCACACCACTATTCTGCTGCACTGACACACCTTGACAAACTGGTCAACCACAAACAAGAATTAACAAGGTAACTCAAGACACAAGTTGTGAACCAAGAGCTGCATGTCTGCAGCGGTCCAACATTTGTACTGAACTTGTACCTGACATTCAAGTTGGTACTGACGTTTCCTAGGCATATACCCTGCGGTGGTGAATGAACACAGTGCTGCTCCAAATTTTGGGTTGAAGGAGGACTAGCAAGGCAGAGTTTACAACTACCTTAAAACTAACATTTTAGCCCTGTATTTTTAAGAAGGAGATGAGTTCTTTTTTCCTCACAAGAACCAGAGGACTTAGCTACAGACCTTGCTCATTGCCACAGACATAAAGAATGAAAAAGGCAAAACAAGGCCAGTAGTATGCGCAGTGTCTCTGCTGAACATGACTTTAAAGAGGGCCAGAGTACACCTACAAAAGTTGAGAGGATCTGTTCAGAAGCAGCAAGGCAGCTAGGTTGTAGACCCCAAGGGCAACAGCTTACTAGGTCAAGCAGATAGGGCTGTATGGTGAAAAAGCAACAATCCTGCCAGCCTCTGTGAAAAGGCGTCATGGGTTAGTACAGCTTGTTTTTATTAGTTATAAAATAATGTAAAATAATTCTCCAGGTCAGGACTTGGAAATTGCTTTGGAAGAGACAGAGACCTAGAAAGTTAGTTAAAATATTGGCATCTATTCTGACCACTGAAATTGTTAGCTGCGACTTTGGGAAGTACCATATAAAACCCCATGAATTTCCTGTAGGTGGGTCCTTTTTCTTCTTCCTTTGGCCAGAGAGAGACAGGTAACATCAAGCTGGGCCTGCTGCTCCCCTCTTTTGCAGGGGAGCTGGCCTGAGGCCTGGCTGGATTCCATTGGCTCCCGGGTGAAGGGGGGGGGGGAAGAAGAGGTTGCTGTTTTGCAACAGCTACTTTCTTCAGACTTCTCTAGAGCAGGGAGAAGTCTCTGCTGGGCCCCTGATAAGAGCTATGGGCACTGTCTGGGCTGAAGCCACCCCGATTTACACTGAGGGGTGGGCTCAGAAGACATTTATGATCCTGCCTGGGTTTTTTTTTAAGATTCCGGACTGCCTGAGTGCTCTGATCTCTGATGTTTCTGTGAGTTTTTCCTCCCTCACCAGCTCCGCCTTGAACATCTAACACCTCGAGCTACAGAGCGAGAGACAAAGACTCCGAGCAGATTTAACTCTTTCTTAGCAACATGAAGCTTCCAGAGCTTAGCCCTTCTCTGAGAGAGTAAAGAAAGACAGAGTGAACATAAAGAACAACAGCATGAAGTCAGTACAGCAAAAGTAAAAGGACTATTGAGACAGAGGGTTAAAAAAGTTAGTTGTTCTATTCTTACTTGAGCCATAGAAATGAACTCCATATTTAGGTCATCCCTTTAAATCATGGGAAAGATATGCATTTGGGGAGATGATTGTTTTAATTTGTGTGTGGATTTGAGCAAAGGTGTTTGTGATGGACTAAGTAATATTAATCCTATAAGATGCTTGAACAGAGATAAAGATGAGAAGCCCCCTGCGCCAGTGAAGAAGTGAGAAGATCTCTCTGTACCTTGAGGTGAAGAATCCTTTGTTTTGGAGTTATTCATCTTTAAAAAGTGACACCCCAGTATGCAAAAGTCTAAGACCCATGACCCATAAGCAGCTTGGGAAACTGCTCCTGGGAGGGTCACAAAGGCAGGCTTCTCTGAGCGGTTGTTTTTGTAACAGTTTAAAACCACAAGAGAACTGTTCTAGGTTGTCAGTGGGATCCATGACTCTAGAAGATACTCTTCCCCTAATGAATTAATAAAAGGCTATTGTCAGATAGTGAAACTGACTGAAAATTACAAGTTTTCTCTTTATGTTGTCTTGTAAGAAAGTGAACAGTTTGTAAAAGGGAGGGAAGAGTGTTTCTGTCAGAGTTTCATTCTGTTTTATTTTTTCCAACTTTCTTTTTTTCTATTCTTTTAGTGTATGTTAATAAACTATTTGTTAATTTTAAGGTTGAGCCTGCTTTGTTTTTCTCCTAGTCTCTCTCCCACAGAAAGAGTAAGTACCAAGACCAAAATTTAGTGAACATAAAACCACTACAAAAGGTCAGAATATTTTAAGCAGTGAGGAACTTCACTATTTCAGCACTATATTAGAAAAGAAACTCAAAGGCCAGTTGCTGAGACCCAAGCCATTTGTTCAACCTAACTTCATCCCAATCCTAACCAAGCAGCTGGCCTAGAGCAGAAGTATTTCAAGGGCCCCCAGTTACACACAGCAAAAGGAAGAAGAGAGGGAAAAGGCCTTATCAACAGTACTGTCCAAATCAGAAGGAAGCTTTCAAGTGATTCTGGATCTTAGTCCTACTTTCTGAAGTGGAAACCCTTGTGTCCTTCACAAAAAGTACCTCGGAATCCCAGGGAGATTCAGCATCTTCCTCCTGCTCTGCTCCCACTGTTGGAAGGCCACCTACAAGTAAGGTCAGAAGTGAGATGCTTGAGTGTTTGTACATCCAAAGCTGCAGGTTCCACTGAAGAGGAAAAACTAAGAAGCAATTTTTATTCAAGTGCTTCTTCCTACCCAGACACATCATGCTATCGCCTTTACACTCTGAGCTCCTTTTGCTTCTTTTCTTTCAGAAGATGGCTATGCACAACAGCTGAAAAAGCTATAGGCAATATCCAACGCACTCGGGTAACATTCAGGAAGATACTCCAGTATCCTGCAGTTCTGTTGTGTACAGAGTTAAGGTCTCCAGCCTACAGCTTCAAACTTTATCATTTACTACCACTTACCAACGTACAGGGGGTACCATAGAAACACTATCCAAAACCTCCTCACACTGACATCCACAAAGTCACCGGGAAATAATGCTCCCTTTGTGCTACTAGGAAAGATCTTCCCTGACAAAGTTGTTACCCAGTCCCTTACCAGAAGCTAGACACCCTAAGCGTTGCCATTTAAAAATAGAGGCTTCACACCTCACACAACCCAAACACACAAAAGCCATTTCTGTCTTGGGGGGTTAAAATTCGAACGTCTTCTCCACCAGATAATTTTAAGGTTCAGTCTCAAGGAGTTCCTAGCCAGATTTTACTATTGCATTTCTATTTTAAACTACTCCATTGGGAAAAACTGATTCAGGATTCAATTGTGTTGAAACATACACAAAAAGAAGGCAGAAGGAGCTGGATGCCCGTGAGGGCACCCACCCCAGAAGAGGCAGCCGCTGGTTCCAGTCTGAATTCTGACTACTTACATTATGCCAAATACATACTTATGGTAAAACACATATAGACAGAAGAGCAGGTATAGGCACAACACTATACAGCAGGTTTGCCAGTGCCCCCTGTGCAGCAACTGAGCAGTGACTACACGTGCTCTAGTAACACCTACTACAACAAGCTACTCTCTGGAGACAGACAATGGAAATGGTGCTTTCTCTTCCTACTGTCAGACCTCAGGTAAGTATCGAAGTGCCCTGCTCTGACTAGGCTGGTAATGTTTTCAGTCACAAACATGTAGTGCTGGAGAGACCTACATTTTAAAACTGGACAAGGTGAGGCACTGGAACAGCTTTCTCTCATCTTGACTCAAAATCTTCCTTGGCTTCAGCCAAGACACAGCCTTTCAATACAACAGTACTCATCCTAAAAGGGAATACTGTTGTCACTCAAGACATTCTAGTCCTTCTTCTCTTTTTCATCTGTGCATTTTGTTCAGATCACTTCAGGCAGAATACAGCAACAAATCAAGAATGGCACTTGCCTCATATCACATTGCTTGGTATACAATGGTACAATTTCAGCTCTTTAAGAATGAATGAAAAGCAAGACAATCTGCTTTCCTTCTCTGCCAATGCCCTTTAGGACTCAGAGGCAAGAGAAAATTTTGCTATCATAGGATTCAATCACCATTTTAGTTCGTTTTCTAAGTATTAATATTTGTAGAGGAAGAACTTGGGTCAGTATGTACAAAGTCATTTCTCTCACCAGAGTTGTCCTTTGAAGCTTTGTGGACTTCATGCCTATCATTACAAACAGAATTTTTCACATCCTCAACAACTGCAGTTTGTAGCTTTTTGCCAGTGCTCTTCTTCTCCTCTTCTTCGTGTTCAGATGATTCTTCCTAAAAGAGATCAACCAAAATAGCTGAAAAGAACAGTAAGAAACATCATCTTTGATGTTTCTCCATAAGCAGTTCCTCATGGCAGTCTAAATCTAGCTTTATTTAAGTTACAACATTTCAGAGCATATTTCTTTTCTTCCTCTACTTTGCTCCACAGAAAAGCATTAGTTTCCTGCTCTCAATCTCAATGCAGAATTCTTTCTGTTTCCTCACTTTCAGCTATTACACCATGAATTTTCCTAAATGGTACTAAAGCTTCACAGATAAAAACTGTAACATAGAACTGAGAAAAATCAACCGATTCTAGACTCTACTGCCTATTCTTTTTCCATACTATATTACCATACTATAGCAAAGTAACAGTTTTGACTCCAAGTACAACATTAACATCAAAAGTGGATGATCAAAAGAGAGATATATGCAGAAAATAAGTATTAAGACAAAGCCAGTTTACTATGTGTTTCTGACGTATCTGACCCTAAGAAAATACCCTAGTGATTGAATCATTCTTATATACTTACTTCGGTGCTTGAATGAAATGCTGCATCCAAATTTTCTTCTTGTTTATTTAAGTGCAAGTTTTCATTTTCTCGTTTCAGTGGTTTACAGACTTTATCATCTACTCCTTCATATTCCTCTTCTTTAATATCTTCACCATCCACATGTTCAAGTGTGACAGAGGGTGGTCTTTCACTTTCAGGTCCTGGGGTTTTTTCTGCTAACCAAGAATTATCGCCACTTTCAAAGCCATCACTGAAGTTTGACTTTTTCTCCTTAACACCACAGCTATCTAAGAAAGGCTGAGGTACCTCTTTTTTCCAGTCTGTCATTTCAGAGTATGAGAAACAGGAGTCAGCATTTCTGTGAAACTTCTCCTCAATCATGCTTTTCCTGTTCCAACTTTCTTGCATATCTTGCAGATTATTTAGATTTTGAAAGACAGCTTGTTTTGGTATTGACTTGCGAGTTATTTCATTATTCATGATCTTTGGAGACACTGCCGTTTTATTTTCTTGAAAACTTTCACAAGACCCAGCTATGAAAGACACAGGAGTATCAACAGATTCCTCCACCTTTTCATCATGCTCTTTAGTTATTTCATTATCATCATCACAGACCTCTCCAGTTCCACATTGAGCATCCCCTTCATACTCCGCTTTACTGAAATGCTCTAATTTCTGATTAATTTCACCTTTAGGTTCTGTTTTCTCCTCTTCCAGTATTTCATTAGACTGAGTTTCTTCATCTTCCAGCTCTTCCTCCTCCTTTTCATCTTCAGTAAAATCATCTTCATCTTCATCCTCCTCCTCTTCCTCTTCCTCCTCCTCCTCTTCCTCACCATCTCCATTTTCATCCTCTTCTTCTTCCTCCTCCTCCTCCTCCAAGTCTTCTTCATCCAAGTTGCTTGCAGCTGAGACAACTTGATTAAACAATTCTTCACTGTCTCCTTTGCTCACATTTGCACCTGATGGGATTCTTTGTTTGAGACTTTTCTTTGGTGACTTAGGACTTTCAATTCTAGAACCACCACCATCATCTTAAAGTAGGAAAAAATAAGAAAAATGCACGTGAACGGAAGGAATTTTGTAAACAGTAATAGGCACGTTACCAGGTTACTGTACAAGAGAGGAGCCATTTGGGAATGTCTAGGTTGGGTAGGATGGACGATGAACCTGATGAAGGAAAAGGGCTTAAGAGGGGATTAATATATTCCTTCTAATGACTTACCTTATTCTTAATAATTAAGAGCTGTGTTTACAAAATGCTACTTTTCTCATTTACTATTTCAAAAAAAACCCCTAAACCAACCAAAAAACCTACTTAGCAAGTCTACTTTATATATCAGTATATCATGCAACCTTTTGCAAATAACTTACTGTTTTTCCTGAACTGCTGTGAAGCATTCATTAACAGTGTCAGGTTTGGCTTCTGCAGCTTCTGTAAATAAAGATATATTTAAAATTTTTTTTTTTTAACAGTAAAAACAACAAATCCTTTGTTCACATCAAATCTTGAACAGTAAATATAATCACTGTCCTTATGATAGTGCCGGCTCCATCCTATACTTCTAACTACACAAACACTCCCCTCATCTCCCATTCAGTAAGTATTTCACACTGTGCAGGCACCTTTCTGCAAATTGTTTCCAAAAATGTTTACACGCATAACCGTTCTAAAAATTTGTTTCTAATATTTGTAATACTTAGGTAAAATACAATTATATTTAAAAGTGCAATTCAGGACACTTGCAAATGTGCACAAGGGTAAGTAACTACTAAGATCCCTGCACTTAATGCATAAATTTATTCCCCGTAAGTACACTTAAAAAATACCCCTAAATTTCAAAATCCTGGTAGAAAAATTTATCATTTCTATTTAAATCAGTGCAAGAAACTGAAATCAACTTAAAACTAAACATGCTTGCATCTCCAGCATTACAGAGTGGGTTGAACTACCACACTCAGGTTCCATATCACTGCACAATGCCAGTACAACAGAGTTGATGCTCCAGACATCATTCAGAAGCTGATAATTTTAGAGATCATTAGTAAAAACAGTAGGCATGAGAGCTTGTAACTAACAAAAAGAGTACTACCCAAGCATTAAAAAAAAAAAAAAAAAAAAAGAGGAAAAACATGCAGTGTGAGATCACATGCAAGTACTAAATGTCATCTTATAAAAGAAAATAGATGACCCATTTCAGTAACTCATCTGTTCATTAAGCACTCTTGAGGAACCTGCTGAGGAAAGGAGAACTAGGTGATGAAGGATTTTTGTAGATATTGATAAATAAATGTCCTTTATCACACAGGAATCTAACCCCAAATGTACAGAAAACAATAACAATGACTGGAGAAGAAGAGGATTTGTTATAATAATTTACAAATTTTTAAAGTCTGCAAATCTGACTCACATGAACAAGAAAAAATAAAACTATCTTGTCACCTCCTGCTTTCTGGCTCCAAATTACATATCTACTGCATACTCTATCACAGCTACAGGTCCTTTAGGAAAAACTCACATAAGGAAGGCTAGCATGCCACAGATTACTTTAAAGAGAAAACAATGTTGGCTGGAGCTGCAGTTTCTTTCAGTTCCAAAGAAAATTTGCCTTCAAGCCCCTTATTTTTACAGGATATTTTTCCTGTGAATGTACTATACCTTGGGGGTAAAATCAAGTTCCTCTTCCTCAGAGGTATGCCAACTGTCATCGCTCCCCTCTTTCTCAGAGCTTCTTCAAAAGCAAAGCAAAATGAGTACCATGTCTCTCAAGTCATTCCTCAGGTAAGTGTTAGGTATTTTTAAAGTCTCACCTTATTGAGTCTCCTTGGGAGAAGTCATCTATTGCTGTTCAAACATTAATTGACATGTTGAAATTAAATTTAGCATGCTAAAAATTAACCATTTAAAAATTAAACATTTAATATGGACAACTCTACACATCGTAACAGAACGATGCTCTGGGTAGGAAATTCACTACAAGGTGGCATAAATGACTGCATTTCCAAAACAAAACTGCATCTTCAAACAACACTGAGTTAAAAACAAAAAAAAAGGAAATAAAAAGACCAGAATTATATCTCTTTTGGATTCTTATACCTAGAAGTTTAAAAAACAGAAACACACCTAAACTAAAAAGGAAAATTAAAAAACCGTAACACGAATATCTTAAATTAGTAAAAAATTAACAAAATGATGGTGGTTTAGCAAGACATTAAGAACTCCCAAAGTACTCATCTTACACACAAGTACATAATTTTATGAAGCATTATAATATTACATAGATAATACATCACATAGTGTATAACATTACGCTAGATGTTACACTATCTGCTGCTCTGCCCAGTCACAGGTTATTCTGCAAAGGTAATGAAAATCAAAAAGAATAATCAAGCTCTAAAGCTCAAGTAGAAGAATCACCAACAGTTCTTTACACTGCATCAAAAAGGGCATTCAGCAGACAAAAGTGGCAAACCCAGGGCATTCGACAGCACACTCCAAGCTTTCATCAGTGTAACCCACAACTTGCACGTAGGATAATAGGATCAATCAGGCCAGAAGGAACCTCAGGAAGTCTCTTAGCCAGCCTTCTCAAAGCAGGCTCAGTTATGAGGTCAGGTAAGGTTGTTCAGGGCTTTTTTCAGTCTGGTCTTAAACACCTCCATGGAGGGAGTCTGTACAACCTCTCTGTTTCACTGTTCCCACATCCAGTTAGAAACTATTTTGTTGCCACTTATGCCTCTTATATCTCTGCCTCCTGTCCACTGGGAAGCACCTGGCTTCGTCTTCTGACATGTATCAGAAGCTGCTGCTAGGTCGCCTGCAAATTCACTTCTCTAGGCTGAAAAATCCCACTTTCCTAAACCTGTCCTCAAAGGGCAAATATTCCTGTCTTTGATGAATCTGATGACCTTCCATTGAACTTGCTCACTGTTGAAAAATAAATCTCTCTTGCACTGGAGGCTCAAATTACACCCAGAGCACTGGACACAATCCAGAGAGTGCCAAGTAGAAGTGTATAATCACTTTCCTCAATCTCTTGGCTATGCTGCTCTTAATACAACCCAGGACACTGTTGCCACTGGGCACCCTGCTGCTGGCTCATTCTGCCAAGACCCATCAGGCTTTCTCAGCAAGGCACCTCTCCTGCCAGGCAGTGCCAGCATGCGTTGTAGCAAGGGGTTGTACCTTTCTGTGTGCAGACTTTGCATTTGCCCGGGCTGAATTTTGCTAGACAGGCCTGAGTAGATCAGCCTGTCAGAGTAAATGCCTCTGAATGACAGCACTGCCCTGAAGGGCATCTACTGATCCTCCCAACTTAGGGCTATTGGCAAACTTCATGAGAGTGCATTCCGGCACATCACTGATCTACTAAAGAAACCTGAACTCTAGGAAAACAGCTTCAAGAGTGCTAGAACCTCTCAACTATCAACAGCTAGGATGAAATAAAAGGGCTCTTCAATTCCCAAAACAGAAGAGGAAAACAAACACAACCTCCCCATAGTAGTTATTTCAGCTTTCCTCAAGCTTTTGATAACAATTCTTGTTAACTATTGTAACAACCAATCCAAGGTCTTTGGCAAAATCATTAAAGGGAAAAGAAAACAAAGGCATATCATGCCTGAAGACATCTCCTCTGCTAGCATTAAACACAAAAGAGCATGGAAATTTTGTGTTCTAAAGACAGGGTACACATGGGAATTTTCATGAGTACATCTCCTGACCTGCACTGGGCTTTTGGACAATGAAATACAGTGTGCATGTCATGTAGAGAAAACTTAGAAGCTGAAGCAAGGACAAGCTAATAGTTAAAATACCAATTAAGTCTCTAATTTTTACTGTTTCCTATTGCAAACACACAATACATATATAATATTAATTAGTTGTACGTATTACAGTTTCCTGTTACCTCAACCAGTACCAGCAGTTTGACTTACCTGCTGATGTCCCAAGCTGAATAAAAATGTCTCCACCAGTGTGGAGCAGTCAGTTATCACTCTTGATGGGTGACTTCAGTTCTATTTTTAGTTGTGCAGTTTTAAGTAATCAAAAGAGCTGAGTAAGTTTTCTGAAATTTTGCTTCCAATGAATAGATTAGCTCAGTTGGGTAGAGCATGGTGCTAATAATACCAAGTTTGTGGGTTCAATCCCTGTATGCACTATTCACTTAAGAGCTGGACTTCGTGACCTTTGTAGGTCCCTTCTAACTCTGAATATTCTGTCATTCTGTGAATAGTAGCTTTAAGCAATGATCAAGACCAGGTCACATTGTCCTTTAGAAGGCAAGAGAGAAAGTTTATGAGCTACCTTTCAGACAGAATTCAGATTATAGTAGAAATGGGATCTCAAAAAGCAGTCTGGGGATTGCTTATTTCTACTTTAATTCAAGCCCATTTCCATTTCAGAGTAACAGAAGGGCTTATGTAAAAATAAAATTATTTACTATCACTAATGACACAAAGCAAACACTAAATTCAGTATTAAAGAACTAAGGCAAAACATGTAAACAAACAAAAATCAAGCCAAGCCTGCTCTCAAATCTAGTTCATAAAACCAGTACCATCAAAGTAGGGACCTCTGGGATAATAAGCATCACAGATGTGTTGATATTTGTATACAGTACAACATGTTTAATATTTTAAATGCTACTGTAGAAAATACCTTTCCTTGATTTTCCTGTTCTTGATGTCTGGTTAGGAGAGTGTTGCATTCCTATATCCATTTAGGAAAAGGCATGGAAATGACAGATGGAACATTGACATCAGAATAAACTGGTATTTCCAGAAACTTGGAAAACATAAGCAGTACATCAAAACAGCTACAGCAATGGGAGAACATAGTGTGACTATCAGCCTATTCTATAGTTATAAGTGCTGGAAACAACGGAACCACAATCTAGAGAACTCAGCCCTCAAGGGGCAGTGTCAAACAGTAACTTAATGTACTTGCTCCATGTAAAACACCTATATTTCAGTATTTTGAAACACTGAAAGAGATTATCAGAAATATGGTCTCCTGACAAGTTTGTATTTCCCTCAACTTGACTACTCCTTGTCTAGCAGTGATGCAAATTAAATTCATTCATGGTTGCAGAGTGCCTTACACATACAGTACACAAAATTCTTAATTCAAAGCATCTCAAAAATCTGTATGTGTCAAGAACCAAACCTCGGAGACTATCCAGAAGTTTCAAGGAAGTTTCTTGGCTCCCTGTACTCCGACCAGCATGCAACTTTGAGACATTGTTATTTACACTCACTCATCTTAAGTTACAGTTTAAGGATGTTTGGTATCCCTTGCTAAAACAGGAACCCCTTAATTCGTTGCCTTAAACCAGCTCATCTTAAAAGTTGTGTCAGCTGGTGCCTGATAAAAACATAGGCCACTTCTACCTCAGTTTGAAGAGTACTGCTTACATTCATTTGACCATGCTGAACCATTCATATACAAAAGCTATGCCACCAGCCAGAAGACAGACATGACAAGATGGCAGCACGTCCCCCAGGGCTATAGAGCAGGGCACAACTGGACCGAAATGGGTGCATTGACTGGTCTGTCCGGCATATGTGCTTGTGTGTGTACATGTCTGTGTGCTGCGGAACACAAATTCAGAATATAAATCACTATGCATCTGCTCTATCCAACTATCATGGGTTGGCACAGTTTTGTTTTCTGGTTATGGAGAAATGTGAAATGTTTTTCCCTGCCATGACCGTGGAGTGATTTTGTGGGGGGGAGGACAGGGACTTATCAGAAAACTAGCCAAGATACTGGCAGCTGGGTTGACTAATGGGAAAGGTCAGTGCACTTTGGAGGGGACATTTCAAACTAATTTGTTGCTGATCGGTGGCTCTCTCGCTTCGGGATCAGCCATGAGGTAACATCGTGGACAGCCGGGCCAGGCCCGGGTCAGGCTCTGCTGCCCCTCTGGGTGGCTGGGCCGGGCTCAGGGCCGCTGCCCACACAGGGAGGGCCTGGGCCGGCTGCGCCCCTTTCCCCGGCTTGCCGGCAGGGAAGAAAAGCGGCTGGAGTTCGGCAGTGCTGGCCACGTGCTGGGACCAAGGCAGAAGGAGCCAAACCATGGCCCAGCTTAATCGCTGCTGGCAGCAGAGAAAGAAAGCCTGCAGCTTCGTAAGAACTCAGAGCCGAGCCACCCTGGATGAGACTGGGGGGGTGGACAAAAAAGGACATCTACCAGCTTCCTCCATCAGCATAGCTTTGCATTTTCTTCAGCTCATGCAACCTTGGTGCTTGCACGTAGCCCTTGCAGGCCCAGGTGGATTTAACCCTTTTCTAACAACATAAAACTTTTAAAGTACAACTCTTCCTTGAGAGAAAGAAAGAAGAAAACAGAGGGTACGTAGAACAGACACTGAATGAAGTCAGTTAGATTAGAAGTGAAAGAACTAATAATATTAGAATAGGATTGAAGAAGTGGACATTTTTAAGAAAACTTCTGTAAGGTAAACTATGGAGAAATGGACTGTTCTTTGCAGCATCTTAGTGTTGTTGGGTAGAATGCTATTCTAATCAAAACTGAGAACTGAAGTTATTAAGATTTATTTGGGAATTTTAAAGCCCCCACTCCTGGGTTAAAAGGAGGTCTCAGCCTTTGAGACAAAGATGATTTTAGACTAGAAGAAGTATTTGTAAATAGTACCCCAGATACACTGAGAAGCTCTGCTGATAGAACATCACAGTCTGTGAAAACTCCGGTCAGCAGCAGCTGTGTGACATTAGGAGCACTGGACTATTTTTGCCTTGTGGCAAACATCTTCATAAACAACCTTAGAGGGACTCTGCTCCTAAGTAATGTGTGATTATGCCAAAATAGTGAAACTGACTGAAAATCTCAAGTTGTGTCTTTCTATGTTGTTTAATAAGAAAGTTAATAGTTTGTAAGAGGACAGAAGCGCGTTTTAAAGTGTCATTCTGTTTTAGTTTAGGTTTTCTTCTTCTCAGGTTTTTTTTCCTCATTCTTTTAGTGTGTGTTAATAAAACTATTTTTTGTTCATTTTTAAGCTTAAGCCTGCTTTGTTTTTTTCTCCTAAACTCTCCCTTCCACAGAAAGAGAATAAATACTAAAACCCCTTCATTAATTAGTGTTTCCGCCTGCTTTTATTAAATTAAAAACATTATACCATCCCACTTAGTAAAGCAAACACATCACTCTGGTATTCCAGCTGACACTGAATTTCTTCATGATGTAATATTTGTCTCAGAGAAGATTTGTGTTCTGCTTATATTGATTTTACCACATGGAATGAAAGGGGCAAAATTACTTGCATCAAAACAAGATACATTTAAAGAGTTAAGAAAGGACCTCATGATGGTTTCTCATCCCTTCTACATTTTTCAGTTTTCTGAAGAGATAATACAGGACAGCTTTTACTGACCTTGGGAGACAGAAATCACTGAAGCACTTAATTCTCTTCTAAGACCTCTATGATGGAAACCCAACAGTTTCCATAGGGACCCAGGAACACGAAAGGAGCAATCACACAGTAAATATTCAAAGAAACAAAAGCCAGCTTTTGAAGTAGGCTGAATTGCTCATTAGAGGACAGTATTTTGAAAAATATTCATAAGTACAAAAGCAGCAAAAGGAACAAGGACGACACTGAAGATTAAGAAAAATTGTATAGAAGAGCAACAGAAACAAAAATAATTCCAAAATGGGGTTCTCTGTTCTCCTGATATCATTCCCAATTCTCCTCTAACAGAGGCTTCAAAGTCTGTTACTCCAGCATATCGGAAGGACTCAGGACCCATACTTTCTGTGTGCAAGCTAGAGACTCCAGAATTAACGCAAGTAAATTTCTCTATATGTTACTAATCTCTCAGAGATAGTAACAGTGCGCATTGCTTGGGCAAAAACGTTTTCCTGATTAAACCACCTGTACCAAAACCTCTAAAAAGGAAAAAAAAATCTGCAATCTATCTAGGAACTTTCCAACTCTCTGATCAAGTGTTCCAAAGTTAAAGGAATGAAGTCTGACTCTAAATTAAATTCCTGTATCTAGAAAAAGTCAGTGAGGAAAAATATCCCATATTTTGCACATTCTTCTAGACATATTTAAAAATGGAGTAAGGAACTGTATTTAAAGTAATAATGAACTGTGTTTGAGCATTGTCTTCTGCCCATTTGCCACACAGTTCCAAAGTAACACCCTTAAAAACTTGTAGGGTTTGAGATGTAAAGGACAAGACAAACTATTTCATTTGTACTAAGGTATTCATTTTCTAAGATTCCTCTAGGACTCATAACCATAGACTGGATTTTTAAAACTCACTGAAGGAATTAATTTTTTTAGCACAAGGCAATTTCGTTTTTCTG
The DNA here is from genome assembly GCF_015227805.2 of Hirundo rustica. Classification (NCBI taxonomy): domain Eukaryota; kingdom Metazoa; phylum Chordata; class Aves; order Passeriformes; family Hirundinidae; genus Hirundo; species Hirundo rustica. Next base: position 24,084,856 of record NC_053453.1, on the reverse strand, counting down.
GATCACAAGGTAGTAATTATTTTCTAAAAAAATTAATAAAAATTACTGAAAGTGGAAGAAAAGCTTTATTTTTATTGTAAATCAAACTATGTTCAAGCCAAGACAGCATACAGAGACACTGCAATGCTACTGCTTACAAACTTACTTTTCCAGTATAGTATCTGCTAAGTACGTATCTACAGCACCTACATGGAAGTAGTTGTAACTGATTTTGAGAAATAGAACACGCAAAAAGACTCTAGTGCAGATGGAACTACTAATATTAAAATGAAGACACAAACTCCATGAGAATCAACAAGATATGTACCCTTCTGCTCATTTCTCTGTTGCTTTCCAACTACAGAAAGAGGAACAACTACTCAGGTGGAACCCACTGCTTTTGTAATTGGATTTTCACAATCTGAGTTGCCCTCTCTAGGTAAAATTACACACTTAAAAAATAAAAACACTTCTGCCTAGTTCCTTCCCTATCCTCCTTCTCCTTCTCTCTCAAGGAAAACCGATACAGATAAGCAGTCTGACAGACAGAAACTAACAACCCTAAGAAGCGAACACACAATTCAAATCAAATGCTTTCACAGCCTGACAAGCAGCATTTCTATCACCAAATAAGCACAATTACAAAGCTTGTGCTACTCCATCTGATGTCTCCACCAAAACCAACAGTGAACACAACAAGCACTAACAACACAAACACACTAAGAAAAGCCACACTGCTTCTCCTCGTGAGCTACTCCATGGTTAAAGGCCTTACCTCCTCTGTCCACAGCAGGTGCACCCAATGTAAAGCCAGCAGCTGCTGCCCGCTGTGGAGTGCCAAGTGCTGTGATGCCTCGTGCACCACCACCTGTGGAAGCTTCTCCTGTGTTTTCCCAGTCTGCAAATTCTGCCAGTTGTTTACTAAGACTGTACAGAGAAAGACAGGAAATACATTTGGTAAAAAATAATCATCACATATCTGCATACACCATTTAACAGAAGAGTTAACAGCCACTTCTTATCCACCCTATTCTTATCCTATCCATAGCCATATAGATTTAGATACTTATATGCACTTACTGCATGACTATTACACATGTCAATATTCCCTAGAGTCACATTCACTTTGTAGTCATATTCAAACTGACGAAGATATTACTCCTGCTTGGTACCTGCCAAGTTTCACCTCTGGAGAACTGTAGGATACAGATAGATTTTAGAGTTTATACTAAGCAAATGTGAGCTTAGCAATAAAACTTGAAATCTAATAGAGGACTCTGGGTAAAAACTTTCCTTAACTTCCAAGTTAACACTAGACAATGGCATTATACATATCAGAAGACAAGAGGAAATGGCCACAAGTTGTGTCAGGGAAGGTTAAACTGGATATTAGGAAAAATTACTTCAGTGAAAGGGCTGTCAAGCATTAGAACAGACTGACCAGTGAAGCTGTTGAGTCACCAGCCCTGGAGGTATTTGAAAGGTGTTGTAGATTGGCACTTAGGGACGTAGTTTAGTGGTGTGCTTGGCCGTGTTAGGTTGATTCTTAGAGGCCTTTTCCAATCTAAATGATTCTATGAAAATGTCACTGAGCACACCTTCAACACAAGTCTCAGCACACCATTAAACCTTGGTGCTGTTAACAAAAAAATTAACAAAAACCACACTGATAACTGACAATTTACTCTAATGATAGTTTTAAATTTACCTAGAATATCCATGAATAACAGCATAATCCTCGGCTGTCCATCCGTTAGTGTCTTTGTGGGAAACATCAGCACCATACCGAAGAAGAACCTTTATCAGTTTAAGCTCTCCACCAGAAGCAGCAGTCATAAGTGGGGTTCTGAAGGACCCAAGAAACATGATATGAAATAGATTGTTTTACACAGTCACTGTAATTATTTTTGTTTCTGTTTGCCTTCAAAAAATATTGTCTCCATTACTTTAAAATGAACAAAAGAAAAAGCATTTTTCAGTAAGAAAAATAATAAAATGGGAGAGGGACTCAAAACCATTTTTTAATCCTAAAACAAAGCCTCCACACAGAAAACACTTACAAACTCTACTACTAAGCAGGAGATGGCTTTTCAATTTGAGGGAATGTCAGTGAGCTAATGGCAAGCTTCCTGCCAGAAAGGCCGTCACACACAATAACATTACGCAATCCTCTATGTGGAAAGCATTGAACGACAAATGACAACAAGTCACTGAGGTATGACCATCTTTCATAAGTCACACAGAAGTAACTGCTTCTTTGTGGCTCCTTGTTTTGTACTTTTTCCGACCTCATTCCCATGCCTCTCTCAAGCTAACCTGAAGAATATTAAAGACACCCACATAAGGTTTTGACAGCCCCTCACCTTTCACATTGATCTCGAGCATGCACATCAGCTCCTTTTTTAAGGAGAAACTCCATTATTTCTTCATGATGTTCAGAGACAGCAAGAATAAGAGGGGTATATCCCTCCTGAAAGGGCAGATAAAATTAAAAATCAAAGTAAAAAAAAACCAAAACCAACCAAACAAAACTTCAATGCACTTCAATCCAAAACGAATGCAACTTTTGGAAAGCACTTCACTAACAGATATAAAAATTTACCTTATTTTGGGCATCAATATTGGCGTTATGCTCAAGTAACAGCTCTGCTACAGTAGTATTACCAGACAGGACAGCCAGGTGAAGGGCAGTGTTGCCATCGGCATCTGCCAGATTTGGGTCAGCACCATGTTCTAGCAGAATAGACACACATTTTTCTTGCTGGCACTGTACTGCCTGGAAACAAAGCACAAAAAACTTTCAGCATTTCCATTTCACTTTGCTGCAATTCCCCCATCTTCCCAAAACTGGGAAGCAAGAGTACCTCCAAAGATTAGCTAACATATGTCCATTCCACACCAATCACAACATGCATGATTTTACAAAGGTCTACATAAAGAATACTGAAAAATACATAATTGAGTTCAAAATCAGTAAGCCTCACTTGCAAGAACACCATCCACGTACCTTCATCAGTGGCGATCTGTTATCATTGTCAAAAAGATTTAGCTTACACTTGTTTTCTACTAGATACGTAACTACATCCACATGACCATTTGCACAAGCAAGATGCAGAGCTGTCCTAAAAATTAAATAAAGTGAATTAGCACAGACAGGGATAATTTCAGGCTTTTTTGATAAACAGATATGGCCACAAGTTTCACTTTGGAAAATCTCAAGCTAAGAACGCACTTAAGAACCCATTACCAGCAGCTGCACACCAAATGCTTGGGACTTGCAAGCAAAAACCCTCCACAGCATCTGCTTAGTAAGGGGACATTTCCGTTGCCGTAGAACTGAAAATGCAGAGATTCCTGTGCCCAGGCATTGGGTATTGCCCTCGGTAGAGCTACACACATGGCACAGCAACAGAGACCAAAGCTAGGGAATCTGAGGACTACGGCAAGTCAACTTCTAAGTTTTATTTTGACCATTCATGGGCCAGAAGTGTATTGGAGATGTAGGTGATGGGCTTAATTGCAAGAATATTAGAGTTTCTCTGCACTTTGAGAATTTATTTTTCTCTAGCTTTTTTACTACTGAAGCAAAACCAAGAGCACATTTGCACCAAAGTGACTCTAACAACATGTAGCAAACCAGAGAGCGGAACACTCTGATCCTGACTACAGGAAAGCAGCTTTTGACTCTCCTGTAATGTTTAATTGTCAGTCATAAAAAGCCTACTACAGAGGAAGTCCTCTCCAAGGAGGCAATGCTATGTTTCCACAATATACAACCAGCACAGGAAAAGTGAACTTTTTTCTTCAATTTAAAGCCTTGCCAGAAAAAAAAGCAGTCCTTCAAATGACAACAACTTAGATCTGATGTCAATTAACCAAATTAATTACTTTTGGGGCCACAATTACTTGTACACAAAGACACAATCACTGAGGAAGTCCTTGCATGTGTTTCCTCCTACAAATATAGGTGTTTTTAGGACAATAAAACTAGGTAAGTTTTATTGCTGCCAGAAGTCCAGCCTTCTGGACAGCCAGAAGGAAGCTGAACTACTCTGCTAAAAACCAGCATCTCTTCAGAATATCACAAGGGATTTGATTCAGCCGTTTCAGAAAAGGTGATTCCCTTATATTCATGATAGATCACTAGGAACCATGCTGCAGCCCAGGGCTTCTTAAGGCGGAACTGTTAAGCGCTTGCTGTGCTTGAATCAAACCCCCACACAACACCACCTGTCAGAAGCAACAGCTTCTCCTGCAAGTCACTGATCAGATCTTCCAGTACAAGGTAGTGATTAACTGTACCAAAGCCTCAGAGTAAAAAACTAACTGCCACCTAAAATCACACTGTGGCTTAGGCTGGCGATAACACTCACGAAAGGCAACTATGCATGCAGCATCAATAAACGACATGTTTATTTTGTCCTCTAAATCCTTCCTAACTGCAATGTCCACCTTTTCTTAACTTGCTCCCAAATGAGGCAATGCATCCTTCGGGCTCAACTACGGAACTTGCACGCTGAGCCCTCAGGGGTGCATGGATGGGTGCGATTACAGTCAAGACTTCAAACCCTGGCTGGAGAATGGCCACGAGGCTCCCCTTTGCTTCCATCCCTGCGCAACGACATACGACTCCGGGAATGAGGGCACTGAGGAGGCCGGGTCAAAAACGGTAAGGCGACAGTTGGCTGAATTCAAGGGAGTTTTGGCAGCGCTAGCCTGATTCCCACAGCCAGCCAAGGGCTGCGGCGCACGCATTCCCACTCCTCACGGACGCTGCCGGTCCGCTCCGGGGAGCTCCTGGGGGCTGCTACAGCTGCACAGACCGACCCGCAGCGCCCGCCCTTACCGCTCCGCCTTGTCCCGCCCGTCGATGCCGTATTTCCTCAGTCCCTGCCGCACCTGGGCCAGGTCGCCGCTGGCGGCCGCGCGGTGTAGCTTGCCCAGGTCCTTCTGCCGAAGCTCGTAGGCACCGGCGGGGCAGGGAATGGAGGCGCTGCCGGGAGGCGGCTGCCCCTTCCTCTTCCTCCCGAAGCCGAAGATCCTCTTCATCCCGCAGCAGGAACACGGGCACAGTCCCGTCTAAGGAGAGCGACGGCGGGAAGCACCGGTGGGCTGCACCGTGCCTCAAGCAGGGATAGGGGAGAAGAGCTCCCGGGAGCGACCTCGACTGAATGCGGCTCCGGCGGAGTGAGCCTCGGGCGCGGCAGGAGCCCCGGGGCAGAACCCTCGCCCCTGACCCCCGGCAGCCCCGACCCGTGCCCCGCGCACAGCGAGCCCTGCGCAGGCGCGGGCGGGCAGCGGCGGGCGGGCCCGCGCAGGCGCGGCCGCGGGAGGCGGGGAGTTACAGACGGAATAGTGCTCGGATGGAATTAGTGTTGCAGGGCGTTTAGTCCTGCGTGGGTGCCGCTATCCGGCTTGGGTGAATGGGTGACAAGAAGAGAGAGCAAGGAATTATACAGGAGGAAAGAGGATGGAGCGGAGCTTCAGACATTATCTAGTTACGTGCCTGACCAGATGCTGTAGCTAGGTTCGCAAACTGCCGACTGAGATGCAGGTTAAGCTTTGGGTGGGAGCCCGAGACAAGAGGCCGTGAATTTCCAGCCTGCGGGATATCCAAGGGCGCGAAGATGAGTGACGCTAGTCGGGTGAGCAGACTCTGAGAGACAGAGTAGGAGCCTGGAATTGCCGACTTTTGGGGTTACTAAGGACATGAAGACCAGCGAATTCGTTGGACATGGGGAGTGGGACAAGGGCGGATGAACGAGACTGGCTCCGGGGGCGACTGTGAGGCTGTAGAAGCCCGGAGGTTCTTAGGTAGGTGCTCTCTTTATAGAGGCACCCCCTCGATCTGTTTATGTGTTACTGCACAGGAATAAATTGCTTTATGGGACGAGATATCTGAGAGTCTACTATGGGAAACGTGGGGTCGAACCGGTAAGGAAACCTGGTCTGACTGTGTGAGAGTAGGGGGTGGGGAGATGAGTCCAGCGAGGCGCTCCTCACCTCGTGCAGGGACTGCACCTCCAGCAGTGAAAGCCTTTGGCCCGGGGTGTGTGACTGCCAGAGTTTGGTAATGGTCAGACTGGGAAGTGTCCCTAACACCCATGACAGACTCAGGAAGTTACTTTCTGGTTAATGGGGTTAAATTGACACCGACACAGGAATACAAACATGCATACGGACAGCCTGTATGGAAACGTAGTACAGAAAGCAAAAGTTTTGGTAAATTGGGAATAACTCTTAATATTGTACTGCTACAGTGATGCCACTGGGTGGTTCAGATACCTTATAAATTAGGAATGATGCCATGGTGCAGTATACCCTAGGTATTTGGCAAATGGAACATCTTGCCAAGAACACGTCTTCCTATCTTTAGAAACTACTTTTTTCATATGAATTTCTGAAAAACAGATGACAAACAAAACCTAATTGAAACAGAGGAACACATTTCACTATGATTAGCAGTAAAAATATTTATTGCAACAGGACAATAATATAGTACCACTTTTTAAGGCGGTGATTCAGCCCTTTGAAATATTTTCTTTTCCTTCATCACTAAGAATGGTACATATATTAAAATCTTTCTTTTCCTTTCCAGAAGGAATCTTCATAGCTTTATTAAATGTTTGCTTCTGGCAGTATCCTCTTGTACTGAGGTGACTGATGTACAGTCATTTTCATTAGTTGATTCTTAATGTATTAGCAGTGTTCTGTTTTTTCAGATGTGATCTCTAGAAAAGAAGACCCAAAATAATAATAGCAGTAATTTTAAGAAGATGGAAAAATACTCCTTTGCTGAAACCACAGCTAAGTACGTTCAGATTGCAAAACCTGAATTTCTATGAGTAATAGGAAAATACTCTTAGTAACCATTTTGAGAGTGTCTCTATAGTCAGTCTGACAATTTAATGGAAAAATGGAGAATAAAATGCATTTTTAACTGGATATATTTGTTTTCTTCCAGCCATCTTAGAAGAAAGGCAAGGTTTTATTTACAAGATGACAACATGGGGTAAACACAAGTCATCTCTATGCTCTTCAAGAGGAAGTACTTAATCTCAGCTTTTTTTTCAAGTGGACACATGCTCAGCCATAAGCTGCTTGAATAGTTTTGTTTTTATAGGTTACTCCCCAGCTAAGATCAGGAGACCCTAATTTCATTTCACATGTTTCAGAGTGGTATCAATAAAAAGCCCTGTGATTACAATGTCAGCTTTAGTTGGTGACTTTGATAGCTGAATGGGCTAAAATTTGATTTCACGCATTTAAAGATAAGGGGATGCTCATGGGGTCATAGAGTCATATGGTACAACAGGAACCAGTTCATTCCTTACTAGCCAAGAAAAGGTGCAAAATAAACAGCTAGTCTGCCACTAAAGCAACTTTCATCTGTTTGTATCAATCTTTGGTCATACTATTTCTTTAATCGTGTTGGCTCAGGGTGCTGTTGAAGATCTCAAAGTGTTTGTTTTTAGTTTGGATCCATTTATATTTTTAATTTAATTTTTATAGTTCCTTTTTGGATTTAGGTTTGGTTGTTGGTTTTTTTTTTTTGTTTTTTTTTTTTTTTTTTTTTTTAATTTTGGTATTTCCTATTCTGTTGCTGTTTCTGTTCCGTGTTCTCTATGCTTTTCTGTAGTTTTCTCAGTATCATTTAATAGCCGCTGTTTCTTTCCCTGTCTGCATAAAATGTTTCATTCCCGTTCCTGAATTCTTGTTTCATTACAAGACTTGTGTACCACAGGAAGGTTTCCAAATAGGGCTTAAGTGTGACTTAAGTGTTGCATAAGCACTGGTATTTGGATTAGTCTGCTGTAGGTACACCTTTCCTTCAATATGATTCACTGTAGCTAGATAATTTAATTCACAATCTTTGTACAGCTGAGGTATAAAATAGCAGTCTGAAATTCCCCTTTGCCAATATGGCTAATTCCCCTCTTAGACTACCTGATGTCCTGGTGTATTTTATCTACCAGGAAGGAAAAGTGTCAGTAAAGACTTGGGCTGATAACAATATGCTGCTAAGTATCTGGTTAGTACACCTGCTTTGCAACTGCTGTATTTATAGAGGGAATGGTACAACTTAGAAAAGCTGTCTGCGAGGATTGCATGTCTCAGTAATGCTGACTCTGAGGCTTTGTAGGGGACAGGGTAGTTAGAACACATCCTGCAGACAGTGACTTCAGCAGTTTTTGCCCTAAGCGGAGAGCTGCAGCTGTGGGGGTGCTTCTGCTGTGCTGCCTCTGGAGCCTTCTACAGTCATTGAGTAGTTGCTGAGTCAAGTGGGGGCGGTTTTACTTGCTCCCAGTCCAGCCTGGCCTACCATATCCCATGCACACAGTAGGATTAACAGCTAGCTTTCCATTCAGAATGTAGAAGGGATTTCTTTTTGCTTCCTCTAAGTGATGAACAAGAAATTTTATTTTCTTTTCAATACTGTAAAAGAGTTACTGTATGAGATGGGCTCAGTTTGTCAGAGAATGGTGCTAACACCACCAAGGTTATGGATTCAATCCCTTTATGGGCTGTTCACTTGGGAGTTGGACTTGATGATCTATCCTTGTGGGTCCCTTCCATCTCAGAATCTTCTGTGATACTGTGATTCATAAGAGGCTTACTATCATATTCAGAATCACACAAATTCACTGGCTCATACTTTTTGGGCTACCAATATAGTTATCATGGAAATGAACTCAGTGTTATTGTGGAGTCAGGTAGGTTGCAATTGGATTTGTTACATTTGGTTCATTTTAGTTGAGAAAAATGCAAAATAAGACCTTTGTTCTCCTTTTTCTTTATTAAACTACTTGGAAATTATGAACTGAAAAATGCATATTATATGGCTCTATGCAAGATATTTACTATATGTATTATGTTGTATTAATTGTTAATGTTGTATTAATGTTTTGATAGTATCGTAAACATAGTTTTGTAATTGAAGTGTAGTTTTTGTATGCCAACCACAGGAAAAAAATCTTTCAGAGAAAAAAAGAATTTCCTACTTCCTTATCAGAAGAAACCAACTCCTCCTGCCTCTCTCAGCCTTGAGAATGCCACAGAGATTAAAGAAAAAAAAAAAAGTGATACTAACCAGAGACGGTTCTTTGTTTAAATAGAGTTTATGCATCATGTATGAAAGATATGAATATTCAACAGGCTATTGCTTTTAAGAGATGGTCCTTTGTTAGCAGAAGTCCTTCTCTGAAGCTTTTCGCTCGGGGAGGCACCCAGACGTCTGAAACTTTGTTTTTATTGTCTTGTATTGTCCTAACTCTAATTGTTCAATTTTTTTACTCTAATTCTATTTTTATAACCATCTTATTTACTATTAAACTTTTAAAATTTCAAAAACAAGTGAATGGCGTTTTTCACATAAACCATAAGAAAGGAGAAATGTCTGCCAGCAGTAGAACTGCAATGCACTGAGAACTTATTTCAATTCCCAAATGCTGTGGGCTTAACCCCAGACACAAACTGAGGTACCACGCAAATGTGTGATCATTACCCCCGCATACACACCACCAGCCCAGTGGGATGGGGAAGAGAATTAGGAAAAAATAATTAAAAAAAAAAAAAAAAAAAAAAAAAAGACTTGTGGGTTCAGATAAGAACAGTTTAATAACTGACACAAGAAGGTAAGAAATGTAATTTTTAAGAAAGGAAAAATTAAACCCCTAAGAAATGAGTGATCCACAAAATAGTTGTTCATCACCTGCTGCTTGATGCCCATCCTGTGTGACTAACTCAACCCAGTTTCTATGGTGTGGAATATGGCCAGTTTGGGTAAGCTGTGCCAGCTATGTCTCCCCAGCTTTTTATCCATCTCCCCACTGGCTGAGGCATAAGACATTGAAAACTGCACTGCTCAGCAACAGCCCAGACATCAATGTTTTATTGTGCTGGTTTGGGCTGTGGTAATTGTCTTCACAGTGACTGGGGCTGTGTTTTGGATTTGCCTTGAACACAGTGATGATAGTATAGGGGTGTTTTTGCTATTGTTGAGCAGTGCTGTTGACTCCCAAGAGTGCAGTCCTGGGCCACCTGCTGTAGGATAGCCACAAAATGTCAAGTCCTGAGAGCACAGTCCTGGACTGCCTACTCAGGTAGATAATATTTGGGATACCCCTGGGCTACATTAGGCATAAGAATGCCAAACAGTGAAGTAGAAGTTTTATTTATGGCAGCAATGATGGCAGAACTAATCTTTCTTTCCAATCTTAGTCATTCTGAAAAGTGCTGAATGTTCAGAATCCAACTGTGTTGAGGCTGTACATTCTTCTTCAATGCAGTCTATCAGTGATTCCAGTATTGCTAGTGAAATAATTTGAGCTAAAATGCTTTGTAGGGTTAGACCTACGATTTGGTTTGGTGCATCCATACAGTGAACTTAACACATCAGTTATTCTGAGTCTATAGCACACAAAGCAACCCTGCCCAGAGGTGTGCTTGAATACCGAGAACGTGTGAGAAACATTCTGATGGAGAGTTAATGGAGCTTTCATCCTTCCAGCAGTGAACAACTATACAAATAAGAGAGTTAATTATGACATTATTCACTTTGGTGTCTGATGAAATGTTTTGTTGTCCTTATACTTTGTGCCAGCTGTGTTTCAGATATAGATAAATTTGAGTTTGGAACAGGCTTAGACACGGTTTTCAACAGACACTGAGGGAGAGAACCATGAGTATTCCCAGAAAAGTCCCCTGAAAGCTTCAGTTGGTAAACAGTTTTTCTATGACCCTCACATACTGATTATTAGCTTTTTTTTTCAAGTCCAAGCTAGTTTTGATTTCTTGAAATCAAAGAGACTTTCTGAAATAATTACATATACTTGATGTTTAAAATCAAACCAGTATCAGACAAAAAGAAATCAGTGCTAAATCAAAATACAAATGCAAGTGATTTGCTTATATTGCATAGTCTTTGATCAAACTGCTAAGCCGCCAGATTTCATCGGATTACATGACATCACAGAGTTTACTGCTGCTTCTTATATAATTTGTCTTTACTTTGTTTACAGTACTGTTGCTCCTTAGCAGTGCTGGCATTCTCAGTTATGTGAAGAACTTGTGTAATGTACTGTTTAATTAATTTCAAAGGGCATTTGAGATTTACAACGCATAAATTTGCTAATATATGTAACTTTGAAGGGGAACACCTGGAGAGAAGGTGGAACATTATTTTAATACACTTTTTTCCAACTGTACTTTGGTGTGTATGTGTGGAGAGTGATGTGTCAATGTTCCAATGACTGCCTTCATCCATTTGAGGAGATGAGGAGTGGGTTAGGTTCCATAGATGTCTACTTCTCAGAAAGACTGAGAATGGTGTTTCTTCTTGACTTCCAGGTCTGGAACATGTCTCTAAGCATGAAAATAATACTGGAAACATTCCAAACACATTAAGTGAAAGGATGAGAAAGAACAAAGTGTGGCTCTCTCTCGGAGCCCTCCTGGCTCTGTTTTTGCCTCGGATAGCTTGAGAGACAAACCATAGTTGGAAGGACTTTTCCTCAGGGCCCCATAGCTCCCAGAGTGGCTGTGAACCTTTTCCTTTAGAGAGACCAGGAGCCCGCCAATGGCAAAAGGAAGGGTCTCTGCACTTGATCCAGGGGGAATCAGGGTTTTATTCAGTCTTTCTCCTGTGGTCCTGCCCCCACAGAGTCAGGAGCTCGGTCCCTGTCCCCCAGCCAAGAGGCATTCCACCTGCTCTTCCCGGCTTTTATCCAGGGGGAAGGGGCTAGAGGCGGGGACAAGCTACTACCTAATCAGGGATAAGGTGGGAGTGGAACAGAGTTGGATTACATTCCAGTGTGGGAGAATTGGTGGGGAAAAAGGACAGGGACAAACCTCGGGATGACATATTTTCCAGGGGAACAGGGTGGTACAGAAGGAACCATTACAAAACCCAATATAAAAATGAAATACAATATAAACCCAAATAATACACACCAAGAACAAAGGGAACAATTTTGTTAAAACACAGAACATGAGTGAACAACATCATTAAGCTACTTTAATAGGAAACATTTCTGACAGTCTTGTCAAGCTCAAGAATCCAGGTCAATCTGCTGGTGAGAGAAAAACAGATGTGGTTTGTACTGTGTGTTCAAAAGAAGACAGCTAGGCAGAAAAAAAAAAAAAAAAAACAACCAACAAATGAGTGCACTGTGCTTAACGTCCATTTAATATACTTAAATTTTTTATTCAGACTGCAATGAACAAGTTTTCGCATCTCGGGCGGGGAGAAGGGAAACCATAAAAACAAATACAAAAAAGCTCTACAAAAGCAAAAAACATCCAGAGTCTTTCCATGTTATTTAATTAGGTAATTTTTAGTAAAAACATCACGGTACTCCTCTATTGTTCTGCAAAGGGGATCCTGGTCCAAATGAAACTTACTTAATCGAGCACATCCAGTTTCAAGTTCAGTAGTGGCTGGGGGGAAATGACACAAGATTCCTTATGTCACTTTTATAGCAGGGAGAGTTAATGCACTAAAAGAATGTTATACATGACACAAGAATCTGCAATCCTGAATGAGACTTTAAAATTTCCAAAGTCACCAAGGGAAGAGCTGGGCACAAAGGAAGAACATTTTGTGCACATTTGCTTATGTGCATGCATATACAACAATACAACAGCATTTCTAAAGCTAGTGACAGACCTTCCAGAGGACACACACAACTCCAGTGGCCCTTTACAGTGCAACTGGCTTTCCTTTTTGGACACCTGGCCTCAAATTGCAGAGCGTGTTTTATGCTCCATGCTGCAAACATTGAACTCATGTTTGCCTAAACACTACTGAACGATCTCTTCCTAAAGAAATGTTGTCTTTTATTCCTGATTGTGTTCTTTCTTATTCAAAACAAGACTGCAACACCTAAGCTACAAAGACAAGCCATGAATCATAGCAAGAGAAATCAAGATCTAACAGCAGAGAACAAGTACAGTATGGTTTAGTACTGAATGCAATCCACATATAGGGAAGGAAGGGATGGCTGAAGTCTATAAAGATCTAAAAGAATCTGGGGGCTTCTTTGATGTTTTGGTAGGAGATTAACTCCAGTGTAACTTCATCTTAAACCAAGTGTTTCTGTGTGGGGCAGTGGGTGAATTGTCTTTCTGCTTGTTTTTTTCTAGGCGAGTGCATGACATTCTATGCAATATTTTGGGAAGCAGGAATTTTTCATATTCGAGTCTACACTGGAGAGCTAGCGGAAAAAAAAAATTTCTTCTTGGCAGAGGAAGTTGAAAATAATGGCTTGAAAGCTGTCAAGACTTAGAAACAGTCAGCTTTTTCTTTAATAATACTCCTAATATAATGACACATTACCTTCTTTCAGCTCCTTAGTGATTTTTTTCATCCAGTTCCTGTCGTACCTAGAATTATATATCAGATACACAGTTAAGACATCATATGACCCAAATGTAACCGTTAAAACTCCTAAAGCGTTCCTACACCCCATGGACAACATGATAAAACCTAAAAATATCATCCCAAATGGAGATGATGGCCTGGGATGGCCAAGAAAATGCCAAAGGCCTTGGACCACGTGGAAAGGCTGAGAGAGCAGTGACTGTTTCTTTCCTGGAGTAGTAACTACCAGGGGGCTGGAGTAACAGAGATGGAGCCAAACTCTTCTCAGCAGTGCCAAAAGAACAATTTCCTCCAAGCTTCAAGTTTTTTTCAAGTGTGGACTGTAAAATCCTGGGGAAAAGGGACCCCTCCAGAACATGAAATGAGACATGGGTACTGGAAGGAAGCAGTAAATCTAAGGCTTAGACCAAAAGATGACCTAAAGCAGGACTAATCCTAAGCAAAGTCATAGTAGTTGAGCTGTTGGAAGAAAGCACTTCCCCTGGTTTATGAAGCCTTCACATTGACTGGGAAGGTCCACAGGTCCCTCCTCAACATCCCTCTGCAACATCCCTCTGCAGCTGAAGCAAGAGAAAAAAAAGGTCTTGTTTGCCTCTTATTCATTCCAGTAACCTTTCCATGATTCTCATCCCTGCCCGAGGAAAGAGAAATAGGTGGAAATAAGGCCAACACAGGGATTTCTCTGAAAAGGAATGAAAAAGCCTTTGAATGAAGAAACACCGTTGAGGACCCTGGCAGTGTGTCCACTGTTCTCCTGGCCCCCAGCCCTCTGGAGAAGGCATCACAGCTGACTAGCCCAAAACCTCCTGAGCTTAGCCCAAAACCTCTCACTGCTTAGCTCCTCAGGCAGTAACATACTGGGTCACTTGCAGCAGTCACCATCTCAGTAATTCTGTTTCAGGAAGTGATGTTGACTGTGGTGGTGCGCGTTTTAATTCAGTTGTTTTATGTAATTATATATATTTAATGTAATGGTTTGTTCTCTGTACCCCCCTAGTTTTGTATTGGTCTGAACTTGTTTACCACTAAGTGGAGCTTTTACCGTTTTCTGTCAATCATCCCTTCCCCCTTGTCCCAAGCTGTCAATCCCCTCTCTCTCTCTTTGGGCACCCTGTCTATCACTCCAAGACCCTTCCCTGGCTTCTGGAAAGCTCCAGGGAGGGCATCGAGTGATAGGCTGGGTGCCTGGAAATCCCCTCCCAGCGTTTTGCGATTGGTTCCCTGTTCAAAGGTTACTCCCCTGTTACACCCCCAAAATGTTCCTATTGGTTGTACTAGAACAGACCCAACTATTTCCACCTACCCTTTTAAGCTCATGCACGGCTGATCCCACTGTCTCTTCTGGGCAGAGGGTCAGAGAGTGCTGAGCTCCGTGCTGCCTCTCCTTCCAATAAAACCCTGTTGTACCCAGCCCAGAGGAGTCGCCTTTCATTTAGCTGCCGTGGGTCGTACTTACCATCTGCTGACCCTCGCTGTGTGGGGAACCAAGTCCCCACAGGGAGGAGGTGGCTCGCCTGGCTTGCCACCCCGACCTACATACGTTGGAGCGGTGCGCGGTGACTGAGCTAGCCTGTGGCCACGCTCGACAGCGCGAGGAACAGCACCGCGACAGTTGACTTACTACTTACCCACGGAGCTTCTTGAGCACAGAGTAAGTTGGATCCTCTAAGACTCCATGAGATGATACGCAGGGTCTAAGAACTCAACTTCAGAGCAGTACTGCTACTGCACACACAACCAACCACTGTTGCTACCCAAAACTTTTTGACTGTTGGCACAGGCAAGGGCAGTAAAGAGCCCTCCCCTCTAGTTTAACCAAGTTCCATTAGAGGAGATGAAGTCCATACATACAGCGCCATCTTACAGAAGCTGAACTATCACAGGAGCATAATTTCACAAAGACAGAAAGCACAGAAGTATTCAGCAGCAGTTACTTCTTTCACTCAGAGAAACCAGCAACTCCAAAGCATTTCCAGCTTTAGGCCAATGTGAATGCATCAGTAAGTTTGAATCAAAACCTAGCAGCATAAATAGACAAACATTTCTAGCAGCACACAAGGTTAAACAGTATGGGCTACAGACCTTGTCACATATCTGGCTGCAGAGAAGAAAGAGATTTTTGATTAAGGAGCTGAAGAAGAAAAAGAGCCTAAAGTTCAGAGGTCTTCAGTGAGACACAAGAACATAGCCTACTATCATGGGTTGGCACAATTTTGTTTTCTGGATATAGAGAAATGTAAAATTTTTTTCCCTGCCCTAACCGTGGTGTGGGTTAAGTGGGGGGGGGGGGGGGGGGGGGGGGGGGGGAGGACAAGGACCTATCAGAAAGCAGGCTGGGGTATTGACAGCTAAGTTGACCAATGAGGAGTGTCAGTGTGACTTTGGAAGGAACATTTAAAACTGATCTGCAGCTGACCGCCCGCTCTCTTGCTTTGGTGATCAGCCATGAGGTAACAGGGTGGTCGGGCCAGGCCTGGGCCCGGCCCGGGTCGGGCTCTGCTGCTCCTCTAGGTATCTCGGCTGGGCCCGGCTGGGCTTTCAGGAGCTGCTGCCCGTGTGGAGAGCGGGGGGAGCTCAGATTGGGCCCCAAATTGCCAGCTGGGCTGGGCCCAGCCAGGCTTCTGAGAACTGCTACTTGAATGCAGCATTAGGGTGAGCCTTAGGTCAGGCCCTTCTGCCTCTGGGCGGCTGAGCTGGGCCTTGCTGAGCCCTCTGAGAACTGCTGCCCGCATGAAAGCAGCTCAGGTGAAGCCTTTCTTTGCAGCTTAGTGATAGCTCTGAGCAAGACCACCCTGGATGAGACTGAGGGGTGGAAAAAAGGACATTTGCTGGTTTCTTCTACCAGCCCGGTGTGTGCATGTGGCTTTTGCAAGCGTGGGCAAAAAAAAATTTAACCCTTTCTTAGCAACACAGAACTTTTAAAGCACAATTCTTCCTTGACAGAAAGAAGAAAGAAGAAAACAGAAGGTACATGGAGTCAGTTAGATGAGAAGTGAAAGAACTAATAATATTGGAATAGGATTGAAGAAGTGGACATTTTAAACCAGACTTTTCTAAGATAAATTATGAAGAAATGAACTTTTTTTTTCAGCATCTTAGTATTATTTTGGGTAGAATGCTATTCTAATCAAAATTAAGGACTGGCGTAATAGAGATTTATTTGGGAACTTTGAAATCTCCGCTCCTGGGTCAAAAAGGAGGTCTCAGCCTTTTGAGACAAAGATAATTTTAGATCAGAAGAAGTATTTGTAAATAATACCCCAGATACACTGAGAAGCTCTGCAGATAGAACATCACAGTCTGCGAAAACTCCGGGCAGCAGCAGAATGTATAACAGAAAGCATTTGACTATTGTCTTATAGCAAATGTTTTCATTAAAAGATCTTAGAAGGACTCTTCTCCTAAGTAATAAGTAGTTATGTCTAAGTAGTGAAACTGACTGAAAACCCTAAGTTGTGTTTTTCTATGTTGTGCAGTAAGAAAGTTAGTAGTTTGTAAGAGGAAAGAAGTGTGGTTTTGAAGTTTCATTCTGTTTTAGTTTTTTTCCCAGCTTTCTTTTTTTCTATTCTTTTAGTGCATGTTAATAAAACTATTTTTTGTTCATTTTTAAGCTTAAGCCTGCTTTGTTTATTTTTCTCCTAATCTCTCCCTCCCACAAAAATATTAACACTAAAACCCCTACATTAATTGGTGTTTCCGCCTGGTTTTATTAAATTAAAACCAATACACCTACATGTACATGAGGCAAGGAAAAAAAGCTCACAATATGTCGCAGTGTCCCTCACGCCTGGCAGGCGCTGACCACAGGCTAGCTCAGTTCTGCACTGCGGCAGCGTGGATCGGTCGGGGCTACAGGCAGGGCGAGCAACCTCCTCCCGGTGGGTTTTTGGTTCCCCACACTGGCGGATGGACCTATTGGCGTCACGACTGAGGTGACGGAAAAAGGGTCGACTCTCTTTGAGCAGGGTAAAAGGTAGTTTATTAAGGGGAGTCCAGCAAGGAGCTCTGCCTCAGACCCTGGCCGCCCAGAGAGAGCCCAGATCAAAGCTGAACCAAGACCTATAAATGGGGGAGGATCCAGGGGTGGTGACAATGGGTCAGCCAATAAGGGAACATGGGACTGTAACAGGGGGTGTCAACTTCTGAACAAAGAACGAATCACAAGAGGGGAGGAGGGGATTCCCTGGGCACCAGCCTATCACTAGACGCCTCTCCTGGATCTTTCCAGAATCCAGGGAAGGGTCTCGAAGTGACAGACAGGGTGACCAAGAGGAGAGAGGGGGGATTGACAGGGACAGGTGCAGGGGAGGAATGATTGACATAAAACATCTGGTTATATAACTAACGCATAGGGAGGAAACCATTACAGAAAGCAGAGGGGTACAGTGGAATGAACCATTACAAAAATAAGTTCTTATAAATCTTACAAAAATAACTTAATAACTTAATAAAACAACTCTTGCACCACCACAACAATAGTAAGACCACAAAAATACAAGAGAGCAGTTAGAAAATTATACCAGAAAAAGAACATAAGCTGAGAGAGAGCATAGGAAGCCGACATTCCCCTTCTCACATTATATAGGGAAACTGGTTTCATAAATCCACCAATTCACACTGGTTCTAGCTAGCAGAGTTCACTATTCTTTTCCACATCAAGACACCCACATTCATTTGCAGCAGCCTTTGGCACAGCTGTTAAGATGGAAGCTTGACAGTTTGTAAATATGATAAATGGCCTTGAGTCTCAAAATCTTCTTGCAAAACTTGCAGCAGACGGACATTCCCTGCCTTGGGCTATGCACTAAGATCCTATCTTCCAAATTCTGGTACACAGACCACTAAAAGTACTTCCTATTTAGGACTCAGAGAGGGAAGACCAGGCTTTAAGACTTTAAAATTTTTGCAGCCCTGATGACCAAAAATCGTCAGCCTTACAATGTACAGCTGTGCACTGCTCTGAGGATTAGCAGTTGCTTTGGCCTATTAGACAACATGGCACGGAACAGTAAGTGGATTTTAACTTCAGGCTAAAAAGGGAGAACCTTGCATATGGCTACTCTTCAGCAGTTGAGAATGGTATTTCAAAATGCTTACCTTGGCCACAGAAGTTGCAAGCCACCTTTTAGATGATAAGATCTTCTCACATTGGCTTAGAAAGCTTCCTCCGAGACTGTGACTTCTGTCCAGTCCTACACTGCTACCAAGATGTCCCAGTGCAGTTGAATACAGAACTGGAGTTGCAGCCAGACCTCTGCTGACAATGCTGCTTGTGATTAATGATTTGCTTTTATGGCGCTCCCGGAGAAGCTTAGCATTGGCTTCTTCAAGTCTCTCATTAGCTCTGAAACATTCAGAAGCACACAAACAATTACCTTTGGTAGTAATTATTTGACTTCTGAGAGGAAGAGCCTCCAAAAATAGTACATCATTTGACCTGAGCTTGTTTGGAAGGCCTGTTTCTGAGATGTCACACTAGGTGCAAGGAGCAGCAAGTGTCACCAATGCTTAGGACTGCTCATCATGAGGGCTTTGAAGCCTTTTTTGAAAGCCATGTGTTTACATAGCTTCTTCTAGAAAGGTATGTCACCTCTGTAACAACTCTGGGCTGGCCCTCCCTTCCCAAGAAAAGCTCAAAGCTCAGAGTCACTGCTTAAACAGAAGCCAAAAAAGACAATTTCTATTTTTCCTTCACAGAATCCTGTTGTGTTCTCTGAGAGGCCTATTCACACTCAAAGAGCAACTGACATGAAATTAACCTTTTGTGTGGTACGAAGGAGGAAGAGATTATAGAGACCAGTAAAAATGCTGCCAGTAATCATCAACTTGAAAAGTATGCTGTTAATGCCATAATATTGCTACTGTGGTGTTGCTGCTGAAACACTGAAGAGAAATGAAGAGAAGGCTGATGAAGGGGAAGGGTCTTTCACCAGAATTATGCCATCTCATGCTTCAATACATAGCACTGAGCAGGTGGAGAAGTGTGGTTTGGAAGAAAGATGCATAAGGAAACAGGAGTCACTTTTATTAACACTGAAAAAAAATATGGACTTGCCTTTCCAGTTCCTTTGCTTGGCATTTGCTAATTTTCACTTCCTTTACATGCAGCTTCTTGTACTTTTCCAATTCTGCCTGTGTACACTTGTTTTTGAAAAGCACTCTCTTGTTGGGTATCTTTTATCCTGTCCAATTCCCATTCAAGATGTCTAATTCTGTGTTTTAGCTGGCTGGTCAGTGAGTCATGATGAATGGCTCTGCTTTGTTTTATGAAGTCCTGGGAGGCTGCCTGTGCCCGAAAGAGAGAGTGCACCTTCAATCACCACAACGAAAAAGAGAACTCTCCCCACCTGTCAATCGCATGTAAAATTCAAAGGCCTGGCTTGGCTCAGAGAGGTGGCTCTGCCTCCCCTCTGCCATCAGCATTCAAGGCAGAACCGTGGAGCTACCACTAGGGTAAATAATTCTTTTCACTCAGGATGAAGCCCAAATCAGTACTATGATTCAAAGCTACTAATGAAAGGGCACTATCTCTGTAGGACAGGGTACACAAAACACTCAAAGGCTACTTGATATGAAAGCCAGGTAGGTTCTCAGCTGTTTTCTGAGCAGCCTTTATTCAGCATAATGCACGAACTGAGATCCCCTTGGCTTTCCAAGAAAACATCACCATAAAATTTCCCTATAGAAATATGTAACTAGGCTCAGGAGTCATGAAAAGGGAAATTTATGAGCAGCTTACTGTGGTAGTGACTTCCAGGTCTCTTTGCAGGGCTTCAATGATGTTGTTTTGTTGCTGGACAGGGGCTTCCAATCTGGTCATTTCAAATACAAGGCTTAAAGAGAAATACAGGTCTTATTATAAAAATCTGCTGGAGCACCAATTCCAAAAGAACAAAGTAAAATATTCAAAATCAAAAGCATCCTTCAAAACCATAATGATTTGCTGTGATGCAACAAGACATAAGTCCTGTGGTTTCCAACCAGCTTCTGCAAGCAAGAGACACCTCATCCCACTGTGTTGCCCTCTTACCGCTGCACATGTTCTTCCAGGTGTTTCACAGTCTCCAAATATACCGACAGCTGGTCCTGCAGTTTCAGGGCAGAAGCTGTTGTTTCTCTTTCCTTTGTGTCCAAGGCAGCCATCAAATTCTGAACACAATGCTTGGAATTTAGATATTTTTCTTCCACCTTCTGCAACTGTACAGTCACAGAAAGAATCCACAGTCGTCAGGTGAGCTTTTATACAGGGCAGTCAGCTGCTGCCCAAGGATTCACATGCTGCAGATATCTGCCCACACCCTCTGCCCAAAGAACTGTAGTCATCTCAAGTACCTTCAAAGCTTTGCTTCTACCAGCAAATCAACACAAGATGTCTTATTCCTAATCTTCTACAGAGGCCTCTCTATCCCTCCACACATTTCCTAGAGCACACCTCTAAGCTCCGACACTGCTGTTCCAACCTTTTTTTGGGGACCTGTGATGATGCCCTTCTGTATTCCCTTTATTTGCTGCTGCATAAAAGCATGAACTGAAATGCTTTTACTCCTAAAGAAGGAAGGAGTCTTGGAAGTGTCAGAGGAAAACTGCTGTGGTGGACTTGCTCTGAAGCACAGCATGATGCCAGAGGGAGTTTTCTGAAGTGGCAGAGATCTCAAATGCAGCACTGAGAGAGGTGTCCAGGTCCCACTGAGCGGGAAGCAGTGCATTCCTGAAGAGAGGCAGCTTTGCCTCAGCATGGTGGGGTGTGAAGGCAGAAGGAAGATCTAAGCCCAACGTAACCACCACTTCCTTAGATCTCTCTCCTTTTGGCTCCCAGGACACTCTTTTGTCCTTTTACGTGATGGACAGGAAAGCATTGAGCACCCCATGATTTACTCCTCTAGGGACAGGCTTTGCATACCTCCATTTCAACCCTCTCCAGCTCCTCATGCAAGCGCAGATTGTCTTCCTCCACATCAGTGTTGTGGCTTGTGGTAACCGCACAAGCAGTCCTAAACCATCCAAAATTTGATAGGAAACGTCTAATTTGGCATATTTTTTCCCTGCTTGCTCCCAAATAATCTCTTTCCCCCTTTCCTACAAGCACAGTGAAAGAAAAGCCAATTAAATGGAAGCTTGAAGAACTCAGCTTAGAAGCGATTTCAGGATGTCTCCTGTCCCACTGCCTCCCCAGTGGAGCCTCAACTACAAGGTAAGGCCATCCTACTTAAGGCTCCTTCCACTACTCTTTAAAATCCACTTGGATGCAACTGCACAAACTCCCAGGGCAAGCTGTTCAACTGCCTGACCATCTACATGGCAAGACATTTTCTCTTTCTGTGTGGTTGGAGCCTATCATGTCCCCTTGGACAAGCTGCTTCTCTTTCTCCCAATGCTCCCATTCATATCACTTAATGCACCAACTTTTCCTTTGCTTAAAACCCTCTCTCCTGCAGAGCAACCTTGCTGCTGAGTTAACGGCAAGTTTCCCAGTGAGTCTGGTCTGTGTGGGGAGAAAGCACCACAGACACCACTTTCTGGCAGTCCTCAGCGGACAAAGTACAAGTGTACCAAAGGTCTGAGAGCAGCCAAGAACAGACCTACATTTACCAGTCACATGGGGATCTCTTTCCATGTGGCTCTTCCTTCTTTTTCTTAGCTCATTCCCATGCCTCTCCTCAGTCACACATGTTGATAACTGAGGAGGCCTGTGTGTTGTTTAGACAAACCCTTCACCTTTCACATTGCTCTGCAGTATGCTTGTCAGCTGGTCTTTTTAGAAGACACTCCAGCATCGCTTCATGCTGTTTGGAGACTGCAAGATTTAAAGGGGTATATTCCCCCTGAAAGGAGAGAGAATCTCCATTAGGAAAACAGAGACAAGTTTGGCACCTGTTCGAAAGAGCAGCTTTACCCACACGCCAAAGTTACCTGGTTCTGAGCATCACTACTGGCATTATGCTCAAGTAACAGCCCTGCTACAGCATTATTACCAGACAGAACAGCAGGGTGAAGGGCAATGTTGCTGTCAGCATCTGTCAGATACGGGTTGGCACCATGTTCTAGAAGAACAGCCGCATGTTCTTCTTGCTGGCATTGTACTGCCTGGGAACAACATACAAAGAAGGGGGGAAGACTTTCAACTTTTTTGTCTCATGCTTGTCACAACTTGCTCATCTCCTGGATGCTGGGATTTTAAACCTACAAAGATTTATCTAACAGAGGCATAAGCCATGCCAATAACAACATGCATGTTTCTGTGGCCCTTCTGTATAAGGAATCCTTCCAGACACCGCTCCTGTAAGGCGCTGTCAATAAGCCCTCCTTACAAGATCAGAACACAGCCCACTTACCTTGATCAGTGAAGTTCTTTTTAAGTCATCAGCCAGGTTCCACTGGCAGTTCTCTCCTGGTAGATGTCTAACGACATCTGCATGGCCATTTGCAGAAGCAAGATGCATAGATGTCCTAAAAATTAAACAGATGGTCTCAACACATACAGAAGATTAAAAAAATCTGTGTCTTTACGCAGCCCTAGTGACCTTGCCCGGACTCTGTTCCTCCCTCTTGCTGCTGCTGCAATCCTGTGCTGATTAGCCACAGAGCAGAAGAGAATGGGTGAGGTCTGAGCAGCTACGAAATAGCCCTGCAGAGAGACCACGGCAAAGAGGCAGGCCGGCAGCACAGCACTTCTGACAGTGCTCGAGCCAGCCAGGCAGCTCCGAGCCATGAAAAGCTCTAAATTTAGTTCACTCTCCCAGCTGACAGGACAAATCTCAATTTGTTCAGTTTTCAAGCCATTAGCTTGAACGCGATCCCACACACGGCCTTAAGGGTGGGTACTTCCACACGGCATCCAAAGCTGCTGGGGGGGTGTGTTGGTCGCACCATTCTGATGTTCTCGTTCTGCCTTTTCTTAAGAGAAGCTTGCTGAGGACCAGTGGAGCTTGGATCAGAAAATGCCGTGGCAGTGCCTGCCAGAAGCAGCCAAGGTGCCCCATCAGTGGCCCACAGAACTGACCGCCTCTGCTGGTCTCGCGGGTCGATGCCGAATCCCTTGAAATACCAGCGCCGCCGCTTCAGGTCGCCGCGGGCAGCCGCGTGGTGCTACCTGCCATGGTCCTTGTGAAAAGTGCATATTATATGGCTCTACGCAAGATATTTACTATATGTGTTATGTTGTGCTAATTGTTAATGTGGTATTAATATTTTGATAGTATGGTAAATGTAGTTTTGTAGTTAAAATGTAGTTTTTATGTACCAACCACAGGAAAATATAAATCTTTCAAAGAAGAAAGAATTTACTACTTTCTTATCAGAAGAGACCAGCTCCTCCTGCTTTTCTCAGCCTAGTGGACGCCATAGAGATTAAAGGAAAAAAGTGATACTAACCAGAGACAATTCTTAGTTAGAATGGAATTTATGCATTATGTATAAATTGTATGAATATTCAACAGGCTATTGCTTTTAAGAGATAATTTTTTGTTAACAGGGGTCCTTCTTCAGAGCTTGTAGCTCGGGAGAGGCACCCAGACGTCTGTAACTTTGTTTTTATTGTCTTGTATTGTCCTAACTCTAAAACTGTTCAATTTTTTACTCTAATTCTATTTTTATAACCATCTTATTTACTATTAAACTTTTAAAATTTTAAAACAAGTGATCGGCGTTTATCACACCCAGTATGTTTGGAAAAGAAAACTTACACTACCATCATTGTGGTAATTAGTGTTTGGTGCCAGTGTTTTCCCAAGTGACTCCCACAGTGTTGCCTGTCCCCAGGCCTAGTGTAGGTGAGGTAATTTTGTGTTATTTTAGTCTCTGTTCACATTGTGTGGTGCATCCCATAATCACTCCACAAGTCAACAACAAGACTTTTGGAGTAAATCCTTTCAAATGGTTAAGGATTTTCCAATGTTCCCTCCTCTGTCACTATCCTCACAACTTCATAGTCTCTTGTACCCAGATTTCTGAACTCTGTTGTGCACTGTCTTTAAAGCTTCCCCGAACAACCTCTGGGGCTGCTTTTTATTTTATTTTTTTTTTTAATTATTATTATTATTATTTGGTAGCTAGCTTTAAGACAACTTGATGCAATGAGAGGTGGAGAGTTTGACAGTGTTGGGATATAGTATAGCTATTCAAAAGGCACATATGTACTCAGGCAGGGCTTTTGTGCTGCCCTGTTGCCTTCCTGCCTCTGTTTTCCTATGAAGCAGTAAACTCCTCTGAGTGAAGAGACCATTAGTTGTGCTCTCAGAAATACATTATTGCTTTTCATGGGCACTTTTTGCCATCTAGTGGCAGCAACATCTTTGTGTAGTTTGTCTCACAATTTTACTTTTTAGGCAAGGTACAAAATTATTTGTTGTACAGCTCCTCCATCAAGCAGCAAGGTGCAACTCTCCATCCATGCTACTGACTGTACCACTGTGATTAAGGGTCAGAAGACTAGATGGAATGGTCAGGTTGGGAGAAGAAGCCACTGTCAAGTAAAACTACAGGAGTGCTCAAAATCCGTGCTTTTCTGGAGCTTAATGGAGTTGCAAGTTAATTAGCCAAATAGTCATTATGTGATCATATGGAAGCTTGGTTGCTGATTTAGGGATATATCCTGGAGGATAGCGAGTCTTACGAGGAATGACAGAGGGAACTGAGATTGTTTAGCCTAGAGAAGAAGAAACAGCAGCGAAACCTTCTTGCTCTCCATGATGATCTGAAAAGGAAATTATAACCAGGTGAGGGTCAGTCTCTTATCCCAGGTAGCAAGTCATAGGACAAAAGGAGATGCTTCAAGTTGTACCATGGTCAGTTTATATTGGATAATAACAAAAAAACCTCTTCACAGAAGAGTTTGTCTAGTGTTGGAAGAGGCTGCTGTAATGGTTTTAATTTAATAAAACCAGATGGAAACACCAATTAATGTAGGGGCTTTAGTATTTATTCTTTTTGTGGGAGGGAGAGATTAGGAGAAAAAAAAAAAAAAAAACCAAAGCAGGCTTGAGCTTAAAAATGAACAAAAATAGTTTTATTAACACACACTAAAAGAATGAGGAAAAAAAACCTGAGAAAAAGAAAACCTAAACTAAAACAGAATGACACTTTAAAACACGCTTCTGTCCTCTTACAAACTATTAACTTTCTTATTAAACAAAATAGAAAGACACAACTTGAGATTTTCAGTCAGTTTCACTATTTTGGCATAATCACACATTACTTAGGAGCAGAGTCCCTCTAAGGTTGTTTATGAAGTTGTTTGCCACAAGGCAAAAATAGTCCAGTGCTCCTAATGTCACATAGCTGCTGCTGCCCGGAGTTTTCACAGACTGTGATGTTCTATCAGCAGAGCTTCTCAGTGTATCTGGGGTACTATTTACAAATACTTCTTCTAGTCTAAAATCATCTTTGTCTCAAAGGCTGATACCTCCTTTTAACCCAGGAGTGGGGGCTTTAAAATTCCCAAATAAATCTTAATAACTTCAGTTCTCAGTTTTGATTAGAATAGCATTCTACCCAACAACACTAAGATGCTGCAAAGAACAGTCCATTTCTCCATAGTTTACCTTACAGAAGTTTGCTTAAAAATGTCCACTTCTTCAATCCTATTCTAATATTATTAGTTCTTTCACTTCTAATCTAACTGACTTCATTCAGTGTCTGTTCTACGTACCCTCTGTTTTCTTCTTTCTTTCTCTCAAGGAAGAGTTGTGCTTTAAAAGTTTTATGTTGTTAGAAAAGGGTTAAATCCACCTGGGCCTGCAAGGGCTACGTGCAAGCACCAAGGTTGCATGAGCTGAAGAAAATGCAAAGCTATGCTGATGGAGGAAGCTGGTAGATGTCCTTTTTTGTCCACCCCCGCAGTCTCATCCAGGGTGGCTCGGCTCTGAGTTCTTACGAAGCTGCAGGCTTTCTTTCTCTGCTGCCAGCAGCGATTAAGCTGGGCCATGGTTTGGCCCCTTCTGCCTTGGTCCCAGCACGTGGCCAGCACTGCCGAACTCCAGCCGCTTTTCTTCCCTGCCGGCAAGCCGGGGAAAGGGGCGCAGCCAGCCCAGGCCCTCCCTGTGTGGGCAGCGGCCCTGAGCCCGGCCCAGCCACCCAGAGGGGCAGCAGAGCCTGACCCGGGCCTGGCCCGGCTGTCCACGATGTTACCTCATGGCTGATCCCGAAGCGAGAGAGCCACCGATCAGCAACAAATTAGTTTAAAATGTCCCCTCCAAAGTGCACTGACCTTTCCCATTGGTCAACATAGCTGCCAATGTCCCAGCCAGCTTTTTGATAGGTCCCTGTCCTCCCCCCGCCCTAAACCACTCCACGGTCATGGCAGGGAAAAACATTTCACATTTCTCTATAACCAGAAAATAAAATTGTGCCAACCCATGGTAGCTGCCTAGGGAAGTGGCTGAGTCACCATCCCGCTATTTAAAGGCACTATTAAAAAGATGTGCAGAAGTGGCACTCAGGGACATTGTTCAGTGGTAGACTTGGCAGTGCTGGTTTAACAATTGGACGTGACAGCCTTAAGGTCTTTTTCAGCCTAAACAATCATGCAATTCTATGATCGCAGAGCCTCTAAATGAAAAGCTGTATTTTGATGGGAATGCATGTTTCATGAGTGCCTCCCATAATCATTAGCTTTGCTGGGTCTCTGAAATGCATCAGTTGTGTTCAACATGCAGGTACTTAAAACAACTCCATAACAGTGATGCCAAGTTGCTTTAGAGGAATTTCTTTCACTGAAATACAGTTCTGCAGATCTGTAGGGTTTGTATGTTGCTGTGTGTTATTTGATTTCAGATTGTATTTCATTTTTATATTGGGTTTTATAATTGTTTCTTCTGTACCCCTCTGTTCCCCTAGAAAATGTACTATCCTGAAGTTTGTCCCTGCCCATCTCCCCAGTCCCCGTCCTGGAATGTAATCCAACCCTGTTCCACTTCCACTTTATCCCTGATTGGGTAGTGGCTTATCCCTGCTTTTAGCCCCTTCCCTGGATATAAGCCGAAGAGACGTGTGGTCTGGTCTCTTGTTTCGGGCAGTGGCACAGGGCTCCTGACCCAGACTGGGGCAGGACGAGAGAAAAAAGACAATAAAGCCCTGGTTTCACCCTTGGATTAAGTGCAGAACTTCCTCTGCCCTCGATGGGGACTCGCTCTCTCTCTACCAAGGGAAAGTTCTCGGCTGCTTCTAGGTTTTGGGACCCTGAGGGAAATCCTTCCAACTGCGGTTTGTCTCTCGAGCTAGCCAGGGCGAGAACAGCACCAGAGAGCTCTGAGAGAGAGACAAGCCACAATTGTATGTGACCATTTTCCTGAGCTTTCTTCCGCTTTTGAACCAGGGTATGGAACTAGGTTTGTCTTTATGGATGACTTGTGCTAGTACCTGATATGAGGCTATTAAAATACGTCTTTTCACATCCAGAAATTAGAAACCTGCTGTTGGTTACGCCATATCTAAAACATGCTATAATCCCACCAGTTTGCAAGTATCATAGGAATAATATTCATCCATATTATTGCCAAGGAACTGGGTCCCTGGCATGGGTGGTACATGCAAAACGTCCATAGCACGTAAGTCTGTGGGTCTTCGGGGCAGCTGTTTCACACAGGACTAGACATGACATAAAGTACATATATTTGTGGATTATTTTGGGCATATTCTGATTTCCCCAAAAATGATCTTGGAATATTCCAGATAAAAAAACAGGGGGCAATGCCTAGGGGCAATCTTGAAAAACCTTACTGGAATGGCCAAACACTATTCAGGAGGTTATAATATCTGAAAAGTACTATGCAACACATACTTTTGCTAAGCAGGTTTTTTAGACAATGCACTTTTCTTTGCTTTAAACCAAGCATTATTTCTCAAGATATAGAAACACTGTGCAGAATACAGCCCAGTCAAAAGGAATATTCAAATCACAGCTCAAAGTTGCATTGCACTGGAGGAGGGAAACTAAGGTTTCTAATCTAAGGAAAAGGAGGTTTCTAATCTACATTCCGTGATAGGGTAACTTTCTTAGCATAATTAGATTATGTTGCTGTAGCTAGATTTGCTCCCATAAGCATGTGAGCTTGTTTTGCAGTATCTTCAGCCTTTTCACCAAGACAACATGAGGACAAGACTCTTATCCCACCACATTTGCTGTGTGACTACAGAGCTGATTCCCCACTGAACTCTAGTGGCCTGCCTCTCCTATGTGTGAAACTTGTTAATTTTCTTTACCCTATGGAAACTTCACAGATGGCTACTCCCCAATTACTAAACTGTTTGCAGATGTTTAGTTGATATATGTTTGTTTAGCAAGCATCTGTGGTGATTTAGGATGGTCCTGTTCCTGTGCTTTTGCCTTCCAATCAGAATGAAAGAGGTTGCCTTCATTTTAAAGTGGTTCTGCTGGAAGCAGTTGTGGAACAAAGCAAACAAAACAACCCACAGGCTCAAGGTAATATCTTTAGATGTGGGTATTGGCTGCTGTTTGCAAAGTTAATCTGCTTCCACCTAGACATGGTAATTTGTTCCCCCATAGTTCTGAGACAGTGCCACTAACCAACACCTCGAGCTGGCTTTACCAGTCTGGCTGAAATCAGGAGGGGGTGAATGGTCCATCCCAAATGCTGCACAATATAAAGAATTCATATGTTTTCCATGCTTCTTCTTGGGATGAGCGTTTTATTTCTAAAAATCTATTACTTCAAGACAAGAACTTAAGCTGAAGTTAAAGAAGGCTAGCAAAGAAAAAAGAATGCCAATAACAGATATCTTGAAGGTGTATTTTGTTATTGGGATACTGACTTTTCATAATAAGTCAAAGACTTAATATGTTGATACATAAGGATCCCAACAAACATCAGTGTTACAAATGTACTCACATAAATAGTCCCAGTAAATAGGCCAAATTGCCTTCTGTGAATCATCTGTTCTATTTTTTTTTCTTTGGGGGGTGTAGGAGGGTATGGCTAAATAGTTTACCAATCTGGTGGCAGAGCCCTTACCTTAGAGAAGCTGAGAAACTGTGCCTGTAATACAGTTTAGTAATAAAGTGACATAAAGAAGTGGCAAATTCTTCTCTTGAAGTGATACTTTCAGTTAAAAGATTAAATTAAAATAAGTAGCTAGAAATGGAGAAACAACTCTCCTTCTGTGGTTAGTGGTCAGCTGGCTTTATTTGGTTTTCTCAGAGCTGGACAGTTACTCTGTTTTATTGGTGTGTATTGGGATTGGATAATATGCTGAATGCAATTAGCTCTTTCTTACCATCTTTCCCCTATTTTCAGTTATTTTAACCACTCCTTGTTTCTCACTTCATATTTAAATGGCCATGTGGCTCACTTTACCTATACAGAACTTGCTGAAAAAGGGATTGAGTGTTCCACTGCTATTGTCGAATTATAATGGTTTAGGTTTTACAAGTCTAACCTGTAACTAGAGGAAAAATGGACATTTATAATTTTATTGTCCTACCAGTGATTACTGGATGGACAACTATCTTTTCCATAACCAGAGTAAGAGGTAAATAAGCCACAAATACAAAGGTGTCTAATGAAATATAGTGCAACATTTCTACAGATCACAGGATTTCGATTTGCCATTACATTTTACTAAAATGTAATTAAAAGGCAGAAAATCATAGAATCACCCATGCAGTATACAAGCTAGAAAGTAAATTAATTTATTTTTCAGCATCACATTTCTAAAAACACTGGCTTCTGTATTTTAAACTCTTAATAATGTAATGTTATTGAAAGATAGGGTAGGAATTTTACATAAGCTAATGAAAGAATTACTTTTGATGATGAAAATATTAATTTTGTAAGAAAAAATTATAAATGCTAAAAACATTTTATAAATGTTGTGAAAGTACTGAGTACATTTCTTTGTTTTGTCTTTGGGTACTGCTGTTATACCAGGTATATACTCATGTTTGGTTAGTTTTTATTAACAAGATATTAAGTCAGTAATCACAAATTAGTAATTTTCTTCTTAGTTACAGAGACCAGAGCTTTCCTTGCATGTTGTTATAGATTTCAAATTACCATGGTGTATTGTATACACCTTGTACTGTTTGTGTCTTTATAAACATAATAAATATGCACATATGTAGTTGAGTAAGTATGTGTTACCCTGGTTTTTCTGAGTTTTTTTATTAGCCTTTTGATTTTCGTAAATGGAGTCAGATCTTTTAGTTACTGTAGAATATTAGAGCAGTTCTTCTACCTTTCCCACAGAAGTAATATAAACAAATCCTTTGTTTTTCATTCTTTGTCCTTTGTTTGCATATTTCTAACCTGAAAACAATTGTAACTGACAATTGGTCTGGCCACTGAGGCTGAGGGGTGGAAACCCCAAAAAGCCAATCTTCTGCTAGACCCACAAATGTATAAAAGTAAAAGAAAAAACAAAGGGGTCTCTTCTCTCCGCCCTTTCAGCTGGAAGCTGGATCAGAAGAACCTCTGCAGAAATCTCTTGTCTTCGTGTGATTTCTTTATGTTTCACGGTGACAAGTATGTATATAAAATACAATTGATAGTCTGCTTAAAACTTGTAACTAACTTTGGAATACAAACCTTGTTTGTTTTCAGAGGAATTGTAATGTTAGACTACTTGGGAAAAATCTCTTTTCCTTTGTTTTGTTTATACAGGATACAAGTGAATAAGAACACAAAAAACCCCAAAACAAAACACCCCCCCAAACAAACAAACAAAACACCAAAAACAACCAACCAAACAACCAAACAACCCCCCCAAAAAACAACAAAAAACCCTACCCCCCAAAACCAACCAACCAACCAACCAACCAACATGAAATTCAGTGTTGTAATAATTAATTCTAATTAATCAAGGATCAAATTCAGAAAAGAATAATTTTCTCCTTGTTCCAAGAAGGGATAAAGAAGGATAGAAAGAAGTATATTTTCTTACAAAGAGATCTATTTGAAGTGCCTCGTTTGTCATATGTGTAATGTCACATATCAGAAGGCTCTCTGCACCTAGCAGCCATGTGCAACATCGAGTGGCTCAGTAGTGAATACCAGTGCTTTTCCCAGATCTGATGGCTATTGCCGACCTCTTTACCAGGCTGCTTTTGTTTTTTCTCAGGGAAAGATGTTACAGAGATTTTGATTCTACTTAATCTCAGTAATATATCTCTAGGCTTGACCACAGTGAAAAAAAAGGGAGTGGCATTGTTACTGTCACTGTCCTCTAGGGACAGCTTACCTATCCTGTTCAGCACTTTGTCTGCAAGAGGCTTTTGCTTGGTTGTGTCTCCCCCTAGCAATCAGAATGCTAGCTAGGTAGCCAAATTCCTTCAGTTCCCATTGGAGATTTTTTTTTAGATTGTGCATTCTGTTGTTTTTGGAAGTTTTGGTGAGCTCCAGGTGTGGATGAACATGAATGTTTACTGAGGAACCACTAGATTACCATATTATTTGGCATTATCTTAATGCATCTTTGTATTTCCTGGGGTTTTACTTGGCTGGCCACTTCTTTCTCACAGAAGTGCAACATGTAGGCCTCAGTAGAGTATACAAATTAAAATATTTCTTCCTGATTCATTTTTTTTGCTCAGATCCCCAGGGCCTGTTATCTCCTACTGAACTACTAGCTATGGTATGTCTGTCATACAGTTCTGGAGTAATGGTTTATGGCAAGATAACGAGCTGTACAGCAGATTATTTAGGATTAACAATACTGGCCTCTTGTCACCCTGGTTTTTCTGAGTTTTTTAAAGCCTTTTGTTTGTTCATAAAATGGAGTCAGACTTTTTAGCTACTGTACAATATTAGGAGCAGTTTCTACCTTTTCCCACGCATGTAACATAAACAAATCCTTTGTTTTTCATTCCCTGTCCTTTGTTTGCATATTTCTAACCTGAAAACAATTGTAACTAACAGTTGGTCTAGCCATTTGGCTGGAAGGTGAAAACTCCAGAAGCCAATCCACAGCCAGACCCACAAATGTATAAAAAGTAAGAAATAAGCAGGCAGAGGGGCTCTTGGCCTTGGCTCAGCCCGGAGCTCTCTGAGAGGAACTCTCTGCCCTGCGAAATTTCTCATCTCCATGTGATTGCTTTGCGTATCCCGATCACAGCCTCTCATTCCTTGTACGTTCAAGTTTGGTTGAGTGGCAACACAAATGAATTATCAGGTGCACTGATCTGAAGAGAGCAGACAAAAACAGGTGTAAAGAAAGACTGAAAGAGGAAATGACATATGGGGATACTCAAGAGAACAATATTTAAAAGAGACCAGTAAATACAGTCTGTAAAATGTTTATAATTTGGATCAGTCTTAAGTGTAAAGATGGGAAACAGTGTGTTTGTGTTGCCACACAGAGCAGACCTGTTCTGAATTTTAAGGGAACAGCATCCAAACTTCTTCAAGGTTGACTGCTTTTGAAGTAAAACCTCAGGCATCTCAGACACACAGCAATTGGATGCAGGCTGAATGTAGGCTTCAAAAGTCCTTGAGTCAGTGGACTCAAGGACCATGATTTATATGCCCAGGTTAGTCAATAGCAGAGTAAAATGTCATTGTCCATAGACCCAGCAAGGATAACTAGTGTGGTTACTCTGGTCCCCACAGTCCCTGAGATCTAAGAGACAGGCTACCCATCCATTTTTCTTTGGGATAGTTTGGGTAACATGGGTCTATATCCTGACATTGATTGGCATGCCTAAATATTAAGTCTTCCAAATCAGCACTAACATCCTCTCTTTCTCAAAGATGGCCTACTTAAGATCTGCAGACAGTATCTCTGATACAACCACAGGAAGACAATTTCCTTGGTCACCTGGTGACAACTAAATTTTTCGCTTGCTGTGGTCATGCATTCTGCTTCCAGAAAGCAGTGCCACCTGTGAGACCCCACAAGGCTCCACTTCCCCCTTCATTTCAGCAGCACCCCTTTGTCCCTCAAAACACCTTCAATGCTGTCACTGACTGTAAGATGCATGACATGGCTGAAAAAAACGCCACTCACAATACAGCAGCCCATGTGATCTCAAATATTTTCTGCCTTTTCTCTGTCTAAAAATGGGACTGAAGAGTTACAGTAACTCCTATATCAGCATTGCAAGAAGGGTCTTGTTCATAACACAGAAGAGTCCATGGAAGAGCACTGATTTTCTTACAAAACAGTTAAGACACTTCCTGACCATTTCCACAAGTCATCGGTCAAAATCTGTGGAAGGTTTTGTCCATAACAAAAAGACCCATGGAGAGAACTATCTTATCTTGAAAGATTATTTGTAACACAAGTTTGGAACCATTTTCACAGCTGCTTTATTGAATAATGTTAAAAGGTGTTTAGAGGCAGGCAGCTGTTCTGGGACCTGCATCACCCATTACCTGTGAATATTTAGAAATCTGTGCCACTGGGTTACTGTAGAATGGCAAACCTGCATTCATTCAAGGTATTTCACTGGAGCAATGCAACAGAATTTCTATGTGAAAAATAATGACCAAGAGATAAATCCTTCTAGAGTAGACTGTTGCTAGCAGGAGGCTGGGCTATATCACTGAGCTGGTAATTTTCCCCAAACATGTGATACGGGCTGAGATCTCATCTCTAACCCTTTAGCTCAGTTTTTTGAAGATCTCAGATAGTTAATTATAAGTTCTTTCTGCATCAGTAGATCTCACAATGTCTCATGCAGTGACCAGTGGTAAACTATAGAAAAATTGTTCCACAAACCTATTCCTTGTAACCAGATTAAAAGGGAGGATGGCCACAGCTGATCAATTGGAAGGTGAGAGAGGTTAATTATTTTTGCCTGTTTGCTCAATACCAAGCTTTTCAGGCCTCTGGAAGGAGAGGCTATAGAAAATTAAGTGACACAGAGAACAATTTCCCTGGTGAATTATTTTATTTACACTCTGTGCATATGCTCTGTAATGAAGAGGGAGGGGTGAGGCTCAGGGGCACGGCTTCGTCTCTGTTGGAACAGTGTGAAGCTATTCTCTGCATAGGAGCTCTTTTCTCAGGCTGGGGAGCACCACTGGTTAGGCCTGTGAGCCTGGGCAAAGCACCACAACTTTTGCTAACACAGTGCTGTCAAACAACAGAGAAATCCCTGGCAGAAGATGTAAGCCAAGCCAACCTGGGACATCATTTCTGTGTAGAGTGACACAGCCATATCTGTTCCCAGCTTTACATTTCCCAGCCCACAGCTTTACATTTTACAAATGTAAATGTGTGGTTCCCTGAATGAACCTGTCCATGGCTCAGTGGTAGGGCATGGGAGAGAGAAACTCAAGTTAAGTCCATCTGTGTAGACATCCCCCACTTACCCTCTATGGGCTCAACTTCCACTGCAAATTTCCCTTTTTTTGGTGTTTTTCTATAAATCAGCATGGACTTATGATAGAGCTGCTAGAAGAGCAGGTAAATTCAGTGGTGCGTTTTCTTTACAAAGAGTTACACAGTGATCATAGGAGCTCAACATTGGTATTTAATGAGCTTTTGGCTTCCTAATTTATTCTTATAGTCTCTATTCTGCCCTTTTGTTATCATGGCAGATTATCAATCATATTTTGGGAAGTGTTAAAGAAAATTTTACAAACTTGCATTTTACTAACTTGCATTTTTTACATAAAAGTGTGTTTCCTTCTAGATTTCCTTCATATTCAAATCCCTCTGGAAGATATATTGCCAATAAATACCCTATCTGAAAGGTAACACAGATGTCTGATGCCAGATGGGAGCTTTTGCCTGCTCCAATATATCATTCACTATCCAGCTGGTAGTGTTACGGATCCTCCTAAGGGAAAAATGTAGAACACAGCCACATTAAGAAAATATTCTACAATAGTAACTTATAGTTTGAATTTTAGGGCTTAAGTGTACCATTATTATTGTGACATGTCATGCACTGAAATTCCTGAAATTCTGTCATTTAATGAATTAAACAAAAAAACAGAGGATTTTAAACAATTTCTATGGAAAAAGAATTAGACCAGAATTTTTCAGTTTAGAGAAATGGTAATTAGTTGCTCTGCTAATTTTAGAGTGGATGAAACAGTACTGATCAGCCCTATGGAGAGTACATGGGGCCAAAATAGATATGAGGAAATCCAGCCATTGCTGTACATACATACTTACAGTAAGGGGATGCAGGAGATGCTTGCAGGCCTTCCCTAATCTCTACTGGAGACTTGATTAAGAGCTGCCAGGCTGCTGGTTGTCTCTTGGCATGACAGTGTATGGCACAAGGCTTTTTTGAACCAGCTAGGTTGGAAACCTGACACTCTAAAAGTAAGGCACTCAGCATCGTTTGGGTTACTGTGCTTGAGCAGAAGTTTGTGTAAATATAGACTGGGTACTGCATATGGGACCCAAGCTAAAATCGGGATGACACTGACTTCTGCTCTGTGGGAACACCAGTTTATCTGGAGATAGACTCAGTGTTTATTACTGACACTAGTTTGAACAAAGCAGTGTAACCTCTGTTAGGATGCCAAAGAGATAGGAAGTGAACCTTTTCACTGTAAATGTTTTTCTTGCATTCAGATGTATTACAAGATGTCTCACATTTAACAAAATGGCATTTGCAACAGGGAAAATATTTTTTTTAAATAAATAAAAATAATTGTAGAAAGAAAGTTCCAATTGACTCTAATCATAAATCATTATATTAGAAATGAATGAAACTGTCCTGAAGAAACATATTAACAGACTTTTGTTGCTACATTGCCTTGCTTTGTAATGCATTCTTCCATTAGTCACTAATTTGATCCTCCTAATCATTACTGTTAATAAATGAGGTGTGGCTGTTCAAGAATGTGAGTGAGAGATTTTAAATATTTATAATTGGTTAACTACTGCAGGATATTTTCAGCAATACTGAAACTCTACTTTTATGGAATTACATCATCATAATATTCAGAATCCAGCATTCATCATAACGATAGGCTATATTGTCTTTGTTTTATGCCAAAACAGAATGACACATGTCATGCAGCCTTTTTACCAGAGATGATGTGTATGGGAGTGGATTTTTTTCTGGCTTTTAAGTCATTAAGAAGAGCAGTTTTATAACTTGATCACAGGATGATAGGTGGGTTTTGAGACAGAGAAGAAAAACAGAAGATAAGCATGACATCTTTTCCATTTCTCTTTTGGGCAGTTGGATATCAGCTACTAATCTATAATAAGCAAAATTTTATGACTCATTTCTCTTCTTCTCAGTATTTCTGTTGGGTTTTCATTATCTCAGGTGATGAAAAACAGATAAGATAAAAACAAAGACCTTGATGTTAATATTTCTGATGCTGTGAGCAATTTGGTTGCATAGTAAAGTCAGTACCAAGTTCTTTGCTAATGTAGGAGGACTCTAATCAGAACTGAGTTCTTTGGATTTTCAGTCCTTTTTTCAGAAGGCATATGAGTGGAAGTTCTCAGATTACCTGTTCAACTTGAGTAACTTGCAAGTAACTCCCAAGAGCATCGTAATGTCTTAGACAAAAATTTATGGATAGAAGACAAAAGAAAGGCTTTAACAGAGGTCAGGAAAGTGCACATGGAAAGAAAGTGGGAACCAGGCAAGACCAGTATCTGAGATTTCAGGAAATTTCCTTCCAGAAAGTGATGGTTTTAAGACGACAGAGTAATTTACTTGAGAACTGAGACATTTTAGGATTTTCTAATATTGGGCATTGATTTTACAATAAATTTTTCTATTCAGACTGCTTCTTACATTGCTGCAGTTAAATGTTTTGATTCTTGTTAAATAGCCTTACTCAGTATTAGCTATCCCTTTTATTTCAAGGTACAAAAGCATAACATGTAACATATGCCCACAGGACATTTCCTAAGGTGGAGAAAAAGACTATATTATATACCCTTCAAAATTTTGTAGTGATGTGATCTATGATACAAATTAGACTATTTGTAGTATTCTAATAACATGAGTCTTATTGTTACCTTCTAGTGAGCAGTGTGTTTTTTTCTTTATATATAAAATCTAATGCATAGATCATCTTTGTCTGATTTGGCAGGCACATGATATAATTCTGCTCCTTCTTTACTCCTGCTGTATGTAAACTATTAATCCTAGCACCATACAAGGGCAGATTTTTTGCATTAAATTATTACTTAGTTGCAGCCTGGAAACAGTATTAATCAAGAGAAAGTATGTTATCACTCTTTCCAAATGTATGCATTTTGTGTGCTGTGTTGTTGAGATTAGGATCACACTGGGATAGTGCTTCTCTATTAAATTCCTATGTTGCATCATTTTCTATATTTCATGGGATTATGAAGGAACTCACTGAAACCAGGCAGTCTTAAAGAGAACATGGTACAGATGTGCTTCACTGTGGTGTAGAAAGAACTTTAGCTCTCTTACTAGCCCTCAGTCCTCATTTTCTGTTTTTCCTTTGCAGTGCTGACAGCTGACCCAACCTTTGCTGCCCCTTAGGTTGAGCCTTTTCTTTAGCTTCTCTTATGTGGATATGCATAAGTGGATGGCATGGCCCTCTTTTGCTGGGGCTGCTTCTATCCCTGCATCCCAGTGAAAGTGGGGAAGGGACCATCTGCAGTGCAAGAGATGGGTGCTTGGGAAAGGTTGCAGGATCGATACACTTCTATATAAAAAAAGGATGATGTAGTGGTTTAAAACCTAGCTTGAAAATTCAACATACTCAAGCTTCTCCCTTTCCCCCTCCCCTTCTGATGATGGAGGAATTATGAATTGGAATAACAATTTACTGAAAATTGCAATAACCACAACAATACTATTAAAAAAAGTGTACAAAAGAGACAGGGTTTTTTACCCACAAAAGGATTTTCACCACCAAGCAAACAAGAGCACTTTCCAAAGATAGTGCCCTGTGTGGTTTTCCAGATAAAGGCAATATGGCAACTGGCCCTGCACTGGGGCCATGTGGTATTTGGGAAAACAGAAGCAATATGGTTAATGAGAGCTTCTGCAGCTTAATGCTCCCACCACCCTGTCTGAGAAAGCAATGGAGAGCTAGGGGAAGCAAACCCGCTCAGAAACTAGATCATCTGCACTGCGCCATGCTGCTGCCTTGAACCACTCTGAGCAGCTGCCTCTGGCACTGGTGTCACCCCACTGGGGCTTGTGCTCTGCACAGCTTGGCCCTGCACTGCCACCACTCTCTCCCTTTTTCCTTTGCTGCTTGGGGCAGCATCTCAGGTTCACTATCATGCAAATGCTATGTATAGATCACATAAAAACAAAAATAACTTGGAGGTAAATTAAGTGCAAATAAGTGTTGTGAAAAACATTTCACAAATGTATGTTTCAGAAATACATTTCTCATTTCAGTCGTCTTACATCATGACTTCAAATACATTATATTGTACCAACTTTTGGAAGATGGGTAAATATTGCAAGAATACATACCTCTTAGTCATGACAAGTTAATTGCATGAGATGTATGTGAACTACAGGGCAGATTAATTAGTTGTGTTGATATTTTTGAGGAAATCCAAGTAATAGCCACACATAGGTATACCAGCAGGGATGAGCCTTTATTCTTTCCATTAGGATCAGCTGACACAAAACAATATTCACGTCTGTGCTGTACAGCTGCACAGCTGCCCCCTTCCCTCTCTCCCTCCCTGTTTGGATCAGGACCCATTCCAAGCCTGTTATTATGATGCAGGCTGCCATGGCCCATGCTGAGGTTAAGTACATGCTGGCATTAAGTGTGAGAAATAGATGAGGATACTGTCAGACATATTTAGTTTAAGACATTAGTATTATCCATTGCTGTAATCAATCTGCCTTTTTTTTTTTTTTTTTTTTTTTTTTTTTTTTTGTTATGCTGCAGCTTGTTTGCCGCTTTTATTTACTGGCCCAGCATAACACTGGATTTGGTGCAGGTGCAGAGCCCTGCTGCATCTCCCTCATTGCACCACTCTGACATAAAATGATGGATGGCTTGGAGGACATTTTAAACAGCAGGAAAAGGCACAGCTATTTTAGTTTAGGAGATATAAATAGGAGAAAGGGGTCAAAATATAATATTCTTCTGTGAGATGGGGGAGGAAGGGAGATACTGTAAATTGAAAGTAGTCAGGGATTATTAAACACTGTACAATTATATAGAGTATATTTAAGCTGATAGGCTGCTGTTAAGAGACTATAGTGGTGGGGATGGGAAAATTTTGAAGCTATTATAAAGTATTTTCTATTAAAAGTGATAAAAATTAGGGAAATAAGTGCTTTAATATGCTATCAGACATCAGTGACAATTGCAAGGCTCAGCAAAACTCCTACTGATTCACAAATTAGGCCACTAAGAAATTTGATGTCAGTGACATGTATGAGCTTGAGGCAGATAAATTCCCCAAAGTGATTTTTTGTTGTTGTTGATTCCTACAGCTGAATCAGACAGAGTAATACACTGATAAAGGCAACTGAATTATTAGATCACCAAGTTATGCACAAATAGAACTATTTTGGATCTAACAGATTTAGAATAAACTAGTTTAATATTAAACACTGTCTTTCAGTTACAAAACAAGAAATTTTGGTCCCTTATAACAGTTTTGGGGCTAGGAAGTGACAACGATATCCTTCCACAGATTTTCATACTGTAATTACAGGATGTTCATACATCTGAAACATCACAGACATGCACTGCAAAGCTACTGGCTACTCTGAAGCTTAAGTGAGAGAAGACGAATAAAAAAATCCAAAACCTATCACAATTTGTTCACACAAAACAATCAACACAGGTCTTCTTTCTTGAAGACTCTTGCTCCTAAATTATTGACATTAACCATGACCTTTCACTTGACGCTCTGCTCTTCCTGGGAGCCAGGGGTTTGCAGGAAGGCTCAGCTAAGCTTGATCACCTCCCACCTGGGAAAGGCTCCCTGTGCTACCTCTGAAAACTTTTACTCAGATTTAGCCCAGTGCCCCTGTCTGGATTGATTTATTCTGTCAGTGCTTAGATCAGTTTTAGATTTAAGCTTCACTTAGGAAGTATACTAAAGGAGGTCCTAGGTGATATATATAATGTGGTGTGCAAGTGCCCTCAAGAGCCAAAAGGAAGAATGTTAAATTCCCCAGTTTCTTTATTAAAGTCTATCTGGATCTCAAAGAGTCAGAAAGCTTGTATCTGCAATGATAAAAGAGGATTTATTTATATATTCAGGGCAGATAGAAGTCCTTTTCCAACACAGGGAACATAGAGGATTTAAGTACACATCTCTGTGGCTTCTTTTCCCAGGGCCAATAGCAAGTGCCATAATAAGACTTTGTGTCACTGACAAAACACCTTTTCAGTCTGAGGTCCTTTTTCTATCTATACTAATGGTGGGTATTTTTCCCCAGAGGTAATTCCAGGAAGGCTTTTAGGGGCACAAGAGGCCTTTCTTCCCTACCAAAGGCATCAGGCCCAGCACCATGTAACCAAAGCACAGCTGTGCTTCAGCAGCCTTGTCTTTCATGCTGCAGTTTGTTTCCTTTGCCTGTAATGGCTCTAAGCTGTGCGCTTGCTGCAGCAGTTGCAGCAGGATGAAAGAAATAAAAAAATCTTGTGCTGAACCTGCTTCTTCCCAGACTTGCTTTGGGGAAGGTGCCTGTGTAGTTTCAGGACATGTGCACTCAGCAGCTTGCATCAGATTCCTCAGTCTTATCCCATTTTATTGTTGTGCAGCTACCTTGGTTTCAGTACTTAAATGGGTTTTATCCTGTCTCAGCCTTAGAACTTCTATCCACCAGCAAAGCCCTGATGTATTTGCCAGGGACCTGTGGAAGAGAAGACTTTGGTCTGCTGTGGTGTAGTTTGTGGTTTGTGAACCCATTAGGCATACATGTGCCCCATGCCAGACTAATGCTACCCAGCACTGCCCTGCTTTGCTTGTTCATCAGTGAGTTTGAGAGTTCAGAAGTTGTTAAATTGACTGGAGCATTTGTAGCTCAGACTTAAACTGTAGAGAAGCAGGATTTTTTTCTTTGATCCTGAGCAAATGATTTAAAATATTTGTGCCTCATTCCACCCCCTGTGAGAATACGAGCAATGCTGTTTCTCAGACCCCCACATGTTCCTCAGATTAGAAACTATATCAGTAGGAGCCCAATAAGTATGTTAAATAGATACTGAAGAGATTGGACTAAAAAAATGCTGGCGGACCCAAGACCTATACTGGCAGCTCAACATTTTTCTGACAAAAAATATCATATTCCTTCCCTACTAAAGACAGTCCCAAGACCTACTTCTTCTCAATGCGTGACATATAAATCATATAAAGGAGTGATTCTGAATAAGCCAAATAACCAATCAGCTGTACAGAACTGAATAATGCTGACCGTTTCTCCTATGCATTTAATGTTGAGTTATGAAACTGCATTTACAGGGTACAGTATAACTAGAATGAATATATCTTGTTTTCTATAGCCGTGTCATCTGTTTGTGTATTTGTGAGAAGGGGTGGTTACTTCATGTAAGTATATGTTCTTTCACTAGCAATAAAATTTTCAATGTGGTAAGACTGGGTGATGGAGAAGAATGTATATAGTAAAGAAGAGTAAATGAAAGGAAAAGAAAACTTCTTAAGAGTGCAAATACAGTCATTGCAGAGTTTTTTGCATATAAAATTTCAGGTAGCAATAAATGGAAGAATGCAATAGATGAACCTGAATGAGTCATAAAAAGCAATCTCAGTGACAGGAATGCACTAAAAACCTCTATAATCAGTTACTTACCCTTTCACAATAAAAAGAAAAAATAAGACACATGCATGAAAAGTACTTCATTTCACCTAAGCACTTCATTTCCCCTAACCATGATTTCAAGACAAAAGAAGGAAAAAGGAATTATTGAATTTCCTTCGTTTCTATCAATCCTCTGTGTGTGTGTATATATATATATACACACACATATATATATACACACACACACACACACACACACACATATACACACACACACACACACACACACACACACACACATACGTACTTGTTTTATAGTTTAATTGAAATACTGGGCAGCTAGAAAAACAAAGCAGCAGGTAATACGTGAAAAATGCTCGGTAACATGCAGTCCTTTGTTCTAATGCTTTGTTTTAATGCTTTCTGTCACAAAGAACTGCAAACACCTTTTATGTTTAATTACATTTTGCAAAGATTCAAAAAACCATCTTGCTGGAAACAACTCATTGTCCCATTGCAAGTGAGGTTGAGATCTGGAGAGCATTAGATAACAAAAAAGAAGACACACTACATTCTTTCAGCATGATAGATGCAAAACTGAGTTCTTAGCTAAATGAGTTTATTCATGTCAGTTTGGTTTTTATAACTTTGTATTTTATAATGTTATTGCATTTATATTTTTGTTAGGTTTTGTTACGCTGGTTAGGTTTATGGCCTTGACGTGGTAAGTAGCTATTTAAATATTCAAATGATCTTTTCGAAGTTACTTGGACTGCTTGCAAACTTTAGATTAAGAGGAAGAAACACTCAGGCCGGTCATAGCCCATTCCCAGCATAGTCATTTATCAACATGGAAAGAATAACTAGATTACTGTTTGCAGTTTCTGTACAGAGCACTTAAGGTTAAATACTGCAAAATGTCTAAGTTTCCAGTTATAAAGAGTTGCTGTTAGATTAAAACATTACATGTTCATTGAAAAAGGCATGCAGAAAAGTTGCTGTTTATACATTTCTATGCTGTTTTATTTTTCCTCATGTTTTTTATGGAGCATGATATTCTGAACTATTAAATGGAAGTCTATACAAAGGACTTCCATTATATTAGATGTTCACACACTTGGAGCTATTTTAAGATGCTTTATGGGTTTTATTACTTCTGGTTTTACCATTATTGCTTTTTCCTGAGTATTTACTCTGCTGTCTCTCCCTGGTGCCCAAGGAGACCTGTAACCAACTATTTAGTATTTGTTGCACCCTAACAAGAAGGCTGTCAGAAGTTAAATTCATGATGGCTACAGCCTGAAATTTGTCTTGTCACTACCATATGAGGAAAGACTAATGCAGATGTCTTCACTAGATTTATAGATTCATGTTATTCTCTCTCACTAGTGTTTCAAGATTTCTAGGAGTATATACTTCCCTGATAACCAGAGAGAAGTTACTGCCTGTCACTATTTGTAGTTAAACACACTCCATTATTGTCCATCATAGTCTGTACTTCAAATACATTCAGTTTAATATTATAAACCAGTGAATTTAACACAGAAAGATCCTGAACTCAACTCTTCAGGTAATGAAATATAGTGTAATCTCAGCAGTCTTATGATTAAGTGTGAATTCTTGTTAAAGCAACGACTTCACCAAACATGTGTCTTTTAAATTGTCAGTGTATTTTGTGGCCAGCTTGTAGCTCAGTGTGCTGGTTTTATCATTGCTAGGGAAATTAAACTGCAACTAAACCCTGTATTAAATTCCCTCTGCCCCTTTTTTTGTAAGGAAGGGACAATAAATGAGGTTATGAGTTGAAATAACAATTTACTAAAACCATTACAACAACAGCAGAATTATTAAGTGTACTTGTATTACATATTCCAAGTGATGATTTTGCTTGAAGCTAAAATTTCCCTAAATGATGAAAGGTAATGCTGTGTTGGGTACACAGTAAAAACTAAACAATTGCTGTTATAAACTTTCACACTAAAAAATATTTTTCAAGAAAGTAATTTAGGCAGATGGAGAATTAAAAGTACAAAAAGGGCCAGATTCCTATTTTGAAAAAAATATTTTTTTCCTATTTTATATAACTCATAGTTTTTTTTTTTTTCTTTTTTTTTTTTTTAAATATGCACATGTTTCTGGACAATCAGCTGGTAACTAATTGAGATGGAAGCGGCAGTGTGCTGTCATCTACATGCAAAGTTTCTGGCCCCTACAACTACTTCCCCACTTCTGAAAATACTGTGAAACATTAATGACTTAATGTCTGTATTCAGTAGTGCCTAGTTAGTCACTGTTGCAGAAAAGATCATCCATTGTTCACAGAGATAGTAAAGAAAGTGCATTTTATTCCTTACTGGCACAAATCTTCCCAGTAAAAAGTCCCTTCCATTCAGTTCTCTGCATGTGGATGGGTCATGTTACAAGGGAGATAGAAGGAATGGAAATGAAAAACTGTACGAGATTTATAACATCAAGCAGTATGTCCGCATCACTGTTCGCATCACTGTCCGCA
Source organism: Hirundo rustica (assembly GCF_015227805.2). Lineage (NCBI taxonomy): Eukaryota > Metazoa > Chordata > Aves > Passeriformes > Hirundinidae > Hirundo > Hirundo rustica. The sequence goes on along the minus strand of NC_053453.1, from coordinate 24,040,375 downwards.
TTGCCCTTGGGACTAACATTGCATCTTCTGGAAAACCTGATAATAATACTTTGGATTTCAGTTAGAAAATCCATTTACTCGCCTCAGACTTTGTGTGCTTCTATCACTTGAGTATCAGAGTGCCTCCCAGGGATTTAACAGTAGTAATGGCAATAATCCACTGACTTTCCCAGTCTCAAGAAAAAGGTGCTGAGTTATCTGATGTCATGGTTTAACCCAAGCCAGCAACTAGATACCATGCAGCTACTAGCTTACCCCACTCCACATCCCCTCTGCCCCAGTGGCATGGGGTGGAGAATCAGAAAAAAAGTAAAGTCTGTGGGTTGAGATAAGAACAGTTTAATATTTATATTTATATGTATATTTATAACTTATATTTATATTTATAAGTTATGTTTATGTTCACAAAACAACAACGATTATGATGATGACATACTGAAAAAGGAGAAAAAAAAAGATAGAAATAAAGAAAAAGTGATGAACCATGCAATTACTCACCACCTGCTGATGGATGCCCTGCCTGACCTCGAGCAGAAATCTGAGCCAACTTCCCCTAGTTTATATACTGGGCTTGATGCTTTGTGGTGTGGAATATCCCTTTGTCCTCATCATGCTCCCTCCCAGCTTCTTGTGCAGCTCCTCACTGGCAGAGCACAAGACACTGAAAAGTCCCTGACTTAGAGTAGCTACTACTTAGGAACAACTAAAACATCTGTGTATTATCAACATTATTCTTATACAACATGCAAAACACAGCACTGTACCAGATACTGAGACGTAAACTAACCCTATCCCAACTGAAACCCACACATCTGATGAGTTTATTTTATTTTAATTACAGTGATGCTGAAGTAGATGCATCCTTGGACCTTTAAATGTCATCTAGTCCAATCACCCCTGCAATGAGCCGGGACATCTTCAACTAGATCAGCTGGTCAGAGCCCTATTGTAATGGTTTTAATTTAATAAAACCAGATGGAAACACCAATTAATGTAGGGGTTCTAGTATTAATTTTCTTTTTGTGGGAGAGAGAGATTAGGAGGAAAAAAAACCAAAGCAGGCTTAATCTTAGAAATGAACAAAAAATAGTTTTATTAACATATATTAAAAGAATAAGAAAAAAAAAAGTGGAGAAAAAGAAAACTTAAACAGAATGATACCTTAAAACATGCTTCTTTCCTCTTACAAATATTAACTTTCCTATTGAACAACATAGAAAGACACAACTTAGGATTTTCAGTCAGTTTCACTACTTAGACATAACCGCTCATTACTTTAGGAGAAGAGTCTTTCTAAGATCTTTTTATGAAGACGTCTGCCAGAAGAGAAAATAGTCCAGTGCTCCCAATGTCACACACCTGCTGCTGCCGCCTGGAGTTTTCGCAGACTGTGATGTTCTATCAGCAAAGCTTCTCAGTGTATCTGGGGTACTATTAACGAATACTTCTAGTCTAAAATCATCTTTGTCTCAAAGGCTGATACCTCCTTTTAACCCAGGAGTGGGGGCTTTAAAGTTCCCAAATAAATCTCAATTACTTCAGTTCTCAGTTTTGATTAGAATAGCATTCTACCCAACAACACTAAGATGCTGCAAAGAACAGTCCATTTCTCCACAACATAAAGAGACAAAACTTGTAATTTTCAGTCAGTTTCACTATCTGAAAATAGTCTTTCATCAGGTCATTAGGGGAAGAGTATCTTTTAGAGTCATGGATTCCACTGACAACCTAGAACAGTTCTCTTGTGGGTTTTAAACTGTCATAAAAAAAACCGCCTGGAGAAACCTGCCTTTGTGACCCTCCCAGGAGCAGTTTCCCAAGCTGCTTATGGGTCATGGGTCTTAGACTTTTGCATGCTGGGGTGTCACCTTTTAAAGATGAATAACTCCAAAGCAAAGGATTCTTCACCTCAAGGTACAGAGATATCTTCTCACTTCTTCACTGGCACAGGGGGCTTCTCATCTTTATCTCTGTTCAAGCATCTTATAGGATTAATATTACTTAGTCCATCACAAACACCTTTGCTCAAATCTACACACAAATCTAAACAATCATCTCCCCAAATGCATATCTTTCCCATGATTTAAAGGGATGACCTAAATATGGAGTTCATTTCTATGGCTCAAGTAAGAATAGAACAACCAACTCTTTAACCTTCCATCTTAATAGTCTTTTCACTCTTGCTCTACTGACTTCATCCTCTTGCTCTTTATGTTCAGTCTGTCCTTTCTTACTCTCTCAGAGAAGGGCTAAGCTCTGGAAGCTTCATGTTGCTAAGAAAGGGTTAAATCTTCTTGGAGTCTTTGTCTCTCCCTCTGTAGCTTGAGGTGTTAGATGTTCAAGGCCACGCTGGTGAGGGAGGGAGAACTCACACAGAGACATCAGAGATCAGAGCACTCAGGCAGTCCAGAATCACAAAAAAAAACCCAGGCAGGATCATAAATGCCTTCTCAGCCCACCCCTTGATGTAAATCGGGGTGGCTTCGGCCCGAATGGTGCCCGTAGCTCTTATCAGGGGCCCAGCAGAGATCTCTCTCTGCTCTAGCTAAGTCTGAAGAAAGTAGTTGTTGCAAAACAGCAACTTCTCCTTCCCCCGCCCCTTCACCCGGGAGCCGATGGAATCCGGCCAGGCCTCAGGCCAGCTCCCCCCCAAAGGGGGGGAGCAGCAGGCCCAGCTCAATGTTACTTGTCTCTCTCTGGCCAAGGGAAAGAAGGAAAAGGACCTACCTACAGGAAATTCACGGAGTTTTAAATGGTACTTCTCAAAGTTGCAGTCAACAATTTCAGTGGTTAGAACAAACGCCAATATTCCAACTAACGCTGATAGGTCCCTGTCTCTTCCTAAGAAATTCCCAGGTCCTGACCTGGAGAATTATTCTACATTCTTCTATAACTAAAAAACCAAACTGTACTAACCCATGACAGCCTGCAAGGGCCACGTGCAAGCCCCGGGCTGCAAGAGCTGAAGAAAATGCAAAGCTGTGCTGTCACCGAGACACACAAAGCAGTCACATGCAGACAAGAGATTTTCGCAGAGGTTCTTCCGATCCAGCTCCCAGCTGAGAGAGCGGAGAGAAGAAGAGGACCCCTTTGTTTATTTTTACTTTTTATACATTTGTGGGTCTAGCAGAAGATTGGCTTTTTGGGGTTTCCACCCCTCAGCCTCAGTGGCCAGACCAATTGTCAGTTACAATTGTTTTCAGGTTAGAAATATGCAAACAAAGGACAGAGAATGAAAAACAAAGGATTTGTTTATATTACATCTGTGGGAAAGGTAGAAAACTGCTCTAATATTCTACAGTAACTAAAAGATCTGACTCCATTTATGAAAATCAAAAGGCTAGTAAAGAAACTCAGAAAAACCAGGGTAACACTGTGCTGATAGAAGAAGCTGGTGGATGTCCTTTTTTCCACCCCTCGGTCTCATCCAGGGCGGCTCAGCTCAGAGTTGTTATGGAGCTGCAGGCTTTCTTTCTCTGCTGCCAGCAGCGATTAAGCTGGGCCATGGTTTGGCCCCTTCTGCCGCGGTTTGAGCACGTGGCCAGCATTGTTGAACTGTAGCCGATTTCTTCCCTGCTGGCAAGCAGGGGAATGAGCTCAGCCGGCCTAGACCCTCTCTGTGAGGGCAGTGGCTTTCAGGGGCCCAGCCAGGCCCGGCCCAGCCACCCAGAGGGGCAGCAAGGCCTGATCCAGGGCTGGCTCAGCCGCCTCCGATGTTACCTCATGGCAGATCCCCGAAGCAAGAGAGCGGGCGGATCAGCAGCAGATTAGTTTTAAATGTCCCTTCCAAAATTGCATTGACAGTTCTCATTGGTCAACTTAGCTTCCAATATCCCGGACAGCTTTTTGATTGGTCCCTGTCATCCCCCTCCCAACCCAGTCTATGTTCAGGGCAGGGAAAAACATTTTACATTTCTCCATATCCAGAAAACAAAACTGTGCCAACCCATGATACCTGTCCAACCTGACCTTGAATGTTTCCAAGGATGGGATATCTGCCACCTCTCTGGGCAACTTGTGTCAGTGTTTTACCACCCTCATTTCTTTCTTACATTTGGTCTGATGTATGCATGTAGATAAACTCAGGAGATGTCAGCTATTTTGGAGTTCACATACTTTTATTCCAATATCATTAGAGCTATGTTCAAATTTTCAGGGTCTTCTTTTAATTTTGATTATTGAGCTTAAACTGGCTTCACATTCAAATCCAAATATTATCACTTTCTGTCACTGTAAAGCATCTTTCTCTTTGACTGTAAGTGGAGACAGTTTCTCATTATTGCATAGTGTGAGTCAGTAAACCAAAAGGGAACCACAAAAATTTGTGAAGCTGACAGGAATTCTGTCTCCATACTGATTGCTCAAATGTTGAGAGCATCTTATGAACAAATGTAGAGAACAAATGCTCTACCATGTAATGTTTAGCATGGTGTATTATATCTATGAATACAACCTGTATTCTAGAAGCAAAAATACAGATTGAAGTAATTATGTGAGGCCAATATCAGGTGTATCTCTGAGGAACTGAATGGATCATATAAATAATTCTGCAATAACACATTTTTCCTGTCTAAGATACATGCCAGTCCAATGTGCCCCCAAATTTATTCTGCTTTTAATGATATAAAGAAATGGTAGAAGTGTACATGCCACTAGTCCCTGCAGAAAAGGCTTTAAAGCCCACTGCATATTGCAGCATAGCAGCTATAGATGATCTACTGGATGGCAGTCAAGGGGAACTTGGAGGAAATCGTGAGAAGTGCGCTTTACAATAGTTCAGTGAAAGTTGTCTTCTTTGTAGGAAGATAAACCTTTTCAATTATGTTGGTAGCTATAAGAGTTTAACATGGGCCCCAGTGGTGAGATTTTGTTCCAGAGCTTGGTGTAATAGAGAAGTTCCTATTTTAAAAAAAGTTGTGCCTTTTTCCTCCTTCACCTACACTAAGGGCTGGAGCTTTTTTTCCAGTTGAAATATTAGCAATTTACATAGCAATAAATGTGAAAAAACCTCCGAGATTTAAATCTGAGTTGGTGCTGATTCTGTAATAAAAGCATAGAAACATATCTAAATGGCAAATTCTTCACCTATCTGATTTCCTCTTCTGTAACTGCATTGCAGTGATGACTTTACCAGTTCTTATATTCATTGTGAACTTCCTCATATTCACTGAGAAAACATTTTCTTCTGTTGTATTTTTCTTTGTAATTGTTTTTACCTTCTTGTTATTATTATACATAACATTTAATAGTTAACGATGTCCTCTTCAAATTGACATAGATGATTGCAATGTTTCTTGTGCTTTTCCCCATACTAACACCCCTGTGTCATTTACTATCTTTTGGATGGACCACTTTTTATTGTTGTCTCCTCCTGTGAATTGTTTGTAGTAACTAGTTTCTGACAGGGATTGCAAGTTTATGAATTGTTTTTTTCAGAAGCCATGTGTGATCCACAAGATTCAATGTTATCTGAGGATTTATAACATCTCTGTTGAGAACTGAATCAAGAATTTTAATTTCAGACCATAGTAACCAATTTGGTGTGATAAAGAATAACTCAGGTGTAGTGGGTACCAGCAGAATTGCATTATACAGAAAATTTGCAATTAGGCATCAAAGAGACAAGTGTTGCTGACAGAACAAATGAAGGAGAGTGGGAGGAGGCATGTTCAGAGTTCCTTCTAAAAAGTATACAAAAGCTCAGTGTGAACTGCTTCCATAGCTCACTACAGTAAACTTGTGACTAGTCTATTTGATTAGTCTTTGCTTGTCACATTTGATGTGGTATGCCAAGTTTTTTTGCAGTTAGGTTCTCAATTTTTGATGTTGGTATAGCCAAGAATATTGTCTTACAGAGTCCATTTGTTTCTTCACAGAGTCTACCACTCTAGTTATTTATAGTAGTGAAGCCTGAAGTAATGCATATATTACACACAAAGTGTAATCAGAGCCAAACACACACCTAAGTAATATGGCCTATTCTTGTTTGATGTATTTGTCCAGTCTTGTCTGGATTCTGTTCCCACTGTACAAAAGTAAAATCTCAGTGATATCAGTGATGTGTTAATGATGGTAACTTGATGGTCCATGTAACATGCAAAAGTATAGTTATAGTTCAAACTCCACTCATTTTTCTATTTTTCAGAACATACTTAGGTAAGATATATATATAGTAACTGAAACATTTTTAGCCTTCTTTCCTAAAGAAAAAAAAAAAGACAAAACAAAACAAACCAAAAATATACAGCTGTCTTTTCTGTATGCTTTTCTCTTCCTTCCTAGTATTTTTTCAAATTTTTGAACAAGGCTTACATTTCTGAGCAGAACTGAGATCCTGAGCATGTGAAAGTCCTTAAAAATCTGGTTATGACTGGTCCCTGTATAAAGGAGAGAGAAACTATTGAGAGAAGGATTGTCAATTTCTGTCTGGCATCCCATGGACTGTTTAAGGCTGGTGTCAATCCACATGAGCCAGTGGGCATGTGGAAAATGTCATGAAGTCCATGGAAGGAGGCATGGGAAAGGTTGGAGACACACAGAATCATAAGAGACCATGGATTGATGTATTCACTGATTAGGCAGAGTTTTCTTAGAGATGTTTCTTTCCAGTAGCTCTTTAAAATTTGGCCATATTCCTGGTTCAATAACATCTAAGGGCTACAAACTGTGTTGGTTGTTGCCGGCTGAATTGCCTTCTGATCAGATGTATAATCTATAAGTCCTCGATGGAACTCTGGAGCCCAGCTGGAATATCAGGTGATCTCCTGAATTGTGATGGGGCACACAGGATGAGGTCAGCCATGGCTGGAAATAGAGTGACAGCAGTTGTAGGGTAGCTGATGCAGCTTAGTTTCTTGTCTGAGTATATGGCATAGAGATGCCAACTCACTGTGAAGTTAATCTTTAATTCTGGTCTCTCTGGTGTGAAGAGAATTCATAGGAAAAGATACACTGTACAAAAGATCGGTCCTCATTCCCAGCATTGACAAGTTGGCTGTTGCCTGTGCCCTGTAAGCACGGTCCACAGCTATTTGATTTGATAAGATTGATACAGGTGGGACAAAAATTCTCCTGAAAATTCAGCTGGTGGCAAACAGAGTAATCCAGTGAAGAGTTCAGTCTGGAAAAGTTCATGCTTAGATTTATCATTTTCATAAAAGAAATAACCCAAGGAAAGAAAAGAAAAAAAAGTTGAGAACAGATCTCTTCAGAACTGTTAAAATTTGGAAAGGGGAAAAGCAAACACATAAGAAGGAGAAAAATTACCTACTTTTTTTGTCATACTTTCATATCTCACTTAGGAAAATTAATTAATCTTATTGAGAAGTGTCTAATTGAGCAGTACACCTTTTAAAACAAAACCCACACTCTTTTATGCCTTGGTTTGAAGGTATGTCTCACAGATAAATCCCCACTCAGTTAATAACCATTGCACTGCAATGACAACTTGATGGGTGTGTACCCATCTACACAGAGCTGCAACTCAGGATGCAAGTGACAAATAATGAAGGAATCTAAGTGCTGGATTTTGGCTCAGCATAAATGTAGCTTGGAGTTTGTAATGACAGTGATGAAAAAGCCTTGAAAATATCTGTGTTAGTAGCTCTATATCAAGAGCTATAGTAAATGTCAGGACAAACTTCATTAATTTGAGGGAATGAGTACAGAAAATAGTAAGAAGAAAGGCAAACTCTCTGGTAACAGATTAGAACGAAGGGCACAATCTTAGTTCTAGTTTTTCATACTTCCCAAGTCTGGAGGGGAATTCTGCAGCAGCTTCTTATATATAACTGTGATATGTTCAACAGTGAGAGAAAACTCAGGCCACCACGTTCACTATTCCATGGATTCTCATAATCAGATTAATCTGTAAATTTTATCAGTGCTCCACATAGCTTCAAAAAAGGTACAAGCTTTTATCACAGTAAAGGAGTAATGGATTTTCTGATGCAGACTTTGTGAGGTATTCCTTGGAAGTTTCATCCTCTTGCACGTTTCTGTACTTACGGGGTAATGTTACCTATTTTATATGGCCATGTAGGGACGGCCTAGTGTTTTAGCTCCAGGAAGGAAATAGCTTTGACATAGATTATCGCTCTGATTTTTCTTCTTGATAGCATCATGCTTCCTGAAAATGAATGTATTTCCAAGCAAACTTAGGAATAGACTTATATTTATTAGATTATATTGTAATACTCTTTAGAAACCCTGAAAAGATAATTCAAGTTATGAGCATAATTGTTTTATTACTCAGTAGTTAATACTTTAAAGGTAGTGGAAATAGGTTATTTTTTACTATTGCTAACTAAATATCACATTTTCTTCCCAGCGTCAATATTATTGCATTATTCTCTTGAATGATCTGGCACATATATATACACACACATATAACTAAAAATCCTTTCCTAGAAATAGTTTTTAAATAAAAAGGATTCTAAGGCTATCCTGTGTCCTTACAGTATAAGCGAAGGGGTAGCTTCTGAGACTTAGATATAGGTATATTGGTAGCTAGAAGCCATATATCTAAAGATATAGGTTCGTTGAGTTGGTTTTTTTTATCAAAAAGAGTGAACATAGTATTTTGACAGAATGGACATAGTATTTTGGAAAATGTTCATGTTAGGTCTTGAAGCCAAAGAATCACTAATTTAATTAATTTTAGGGTTTTTTTTTTTTTTTTTTTTTTTTTTTTTCCTATTTGTAATGCCATCTCTGTTAGCTATTGTAGGTTGAATATGGAAAGAAAATCAGGAGTCTTGCTTCACAGATAGGGTTACAAAAATATTCCTGAAGGCTGGTGTTAAGAGATTTCCAATAATGAATGGCAAGTAAACACAAAAACCCCTACATGTGGTATCTGCCAGTTCAGATGGCAAAAGAGGTTTCAGCATTTTTCTTCTCATGTGTAAATTTCAGGGTAGTGATTGGTTTTGTGCTTCAAAGGCATATTAAAATTAGCAGAGATTTTTATTTCTGCTTATATATATTGGAAAGCCAAATATTAAAAGTAATCTTTCTCTAAGGTAAAAAATGAAATAAAGACTTTTTCCAAGCAAACATTAGTAGCCCATGTTTAAATATCATAGTGCTTTAGCTGTTAAGGATGAGAATAAGCATTTTGTGGAAAGATTGCTGAAAGTCATGGAAAGTGTGAACATGAAAAATTCCCCAGTTTCTAAATTTCCTAATCTTTAAACTTTAAGTTGTAGAACCCCAGCCTTGAAAAAACCAGAAATTAACTATAAGTGATTTGTAAATCACAGCATGCTAATTGCACTACATGAAGAACTGAGTTATGCAAATCTATAAACACTAATGTACCAATGTCCAATAAATAATTAAGCAGAGTTTTCATCTATGTTCTTAGCAGTTTCTTGGTTACATCATATCAGATTCATTTTCAGGGATATAGCTAGAACAAAATAAGTCTATGGCATCTCTGACTTAGTTGTTTTTCCTGGTATTAGATCTGTTTCCTCCCTGGTGCCTAATTGCTGTTAGAATAAGAAGGCATGATACATAATGAGGTATTGGAAAATAGATCCTCTAGTCTTTGCTAAAGATACTAATATTTATTGAAATATGCTTTATGTTTTCTAAGTTATGTAAAGTATCTTAGAAAGTACCTAGCCTCTGTACCACTCTGTACTCAATAAGTTTTACCTTGTAGAAGTACCCATGGAGTCTGATAATGAATGCTCTAAGCACAATTTAAAAGGAAGACCCAAAAATAGCCTCCATCTTCACCTGGAGTGACAGCTTTAATATTCAACCCCTTTTTCTTCAACCTCACACTATTCTGTTTATGCCACTGTTAATGTATGGGATTTATGTCCTCTGAAAAACTAACAGCAATGCTTTGAACTGTTTAAGTTTAGGAACACTTACATATACCATAAAAGAAATCATTGGCCTTGTTATTTGAATGAGCTGTTATACATTAGTTGAACAGTATTGTTGCTGGAGCCCTGAAAGACCTTTAAATATATATTTTCTTAATTTTATGCCTAGCACTTCAAATATAAAATAGCACTGAAAATATACTTTCCTATAAATCAACAGAAATAGGACTGATTTTGAGGAGGGTTTATATTCTCAGAGATCCACATGCTGTCATTTCAATTGCTTCCCTGGGAGATGTGTTTCCAGTAGGATGGTTTAAATGATTGACAGCAAATATTTTTTTTAAAAAAAATGTAGGCTAATTAGATAGTTCTTTGTCCCAGATATTCAGGTACTGTTCTCTACAGAGTGACATGCTTACAGGTGTATTGCCCCATTTAATGTCTGGTATAAAAAAAGCTTTTAAAACAAATTATAAGGGTTGGTATTATTTAGAAGACACTTTAATTCATCAAGAATTAATGTTACTTTAATTTCTTAGGGAAAACATAAACTGTGTTCTCATGCTGGGCACTGATGGTTCTATTCATATCTATTCATATCTATTCATATCTATTCATATCTATTCATATCTATTCATACGTATCAAATGACTGTATGCTGCAGTGATCTGTGGGTGGATCTGTCTCCCATCTTGAATACATTCCTTGTTCCCATAGAAGAATCAATGATATCTATAAATACGTCTGGCAATAAAAAACCCCACTTGGCTGAATTATTTTCCATCTTTCTTTATTTTCCAGTCTGTCCAGGCAGAGTTGTTATTAAATAGCATATTTTTCAAGTTCTTTATCAGTCAAACTAAATTGGGATCTGAATTGAACATGCAAATGCAAGTCATGGGGAACAATGTTCAGTTTGAGCCTGGATCTGAACATATCAATTCAATTCTTGCTTCCAGCTTGAAAAACAGCCCACTACCTGATGTCATGCACGGTTGATCTACGAGGATGAGGCTTCTTCCTTTCCACCCTCTCCCTTCCCCTCTCCTTCTATGGATAAAAGACTTCATGATCCTTCATCTTCTCACTCTTACCAACTGGCAAGAAAGATGGATCCAGATATAAGTAAAGCATGTGCTTCAATGGCTGACCAACTGTCTTCCAGCTCTTGATCTCTACTTATGCTTTTTCTGAAGTTCAGTTGCCAGAAGGAAGATGCCACACCAATTTTCTGGAGTGTCCACAATCAGAATGGATGAAATCAGGATGAAATTTTGCAGTGAGGTGCACATAAAAAAATTTCCATCCTCTTCTGTGAGCTTGCTCAAAATGAAAGATATGCAAAACTGTTTCAGGAATGAGAGTGGAGGAGTGTTGGAATCCTGGAATGCTACAGAAGGGAAGGATGATTTTGGAAACATAGTATTTTATAGTTTCGGGATATTTGAATTATTTTAGGCTTTACAAAGCAGTCTTCAGAATATGTAATACTCTATGGGAAAATATTCCAGAAGAAAAACTGTATTATATTAAATCCAAATTTATCACCTACATCCCTGTAAATCTCCTGTCAGACAAACAAGGAAATGGATATTACAACAGAAAAATACATTTGTGAATATCCAGTACTGTCTCTATAAGAGCAGATAAAATTCATTTTATTCTAAATTAGGAATTCTGCCAAACCTAACAAAAGCCTACTATCCCATAATACATGAATAGGGGAAACAGTGGCCCAACACATTTATATCTCTTCAGTCCTTTGGACTCTACTTGACAAGGTGAACCATTGTTTTCAACCACATGGCAAGAATTCTATGAAACAAGAAAAATTACCATTGCAATGGCTTTCCCTTTCCCTTTCCCTTTCCCTTTCCCTTTCCCTTCCCCTTCCCCTTCCCCTTCCCCTTCCCCTTCCCCTTTCCCTTCCCTTCCCTTCCCTTCCCTTCCCTTCCCTTCCCTTCCCTTCCCTTCCCTTCCCTTCCCTTCCCTTCCCTTCCCTTCCCTTCCCTTCCCTTCCCTTCCCTTCCCTTCCCTTCCCTTCCCTTCCCTTCCCTTCCCTTCCCTTCCCTTCCCTTCCCTTCCCTTCCCTTCCCTTCCCCTCCCCGTCTTCTTCTTTTTTTCTTTCATTTTATAATTTTTCTTTCTTTTTTTCTTGAAAATTATTTTTATAATCTCATTTTTCAAAGTTTGAGAGGTGAATAATAAAAAAAAAAAAATGAACCAAACAGAGTGTGGGGCTATAACATTATTAATTTAAATCAATATTTTTTAAAGTACTTGACACTCAACACTATCTTGTGGCGGTGCGAGAATTGTTTTATTAGGTTTTTATAAGAAGTTTTATGTTATGGTTCAGTTCACTGTATCCCCAGTTTTGTAACTGTCCATCCCCTCTGCCCACCCCGCCCTGCTCTGGGGCAGCCTGTCTATCACTTGGGGACCCCTCCCAAGGCTGTGAAACTATTCGGAGAGGGCTTCAGGTGATAGGTCCCCCAGGGCGGAATTCCTTTGCCCTTGGTGTCAATGGTCAGAGGCTTGGGGGTGGACACACCTTGTTACCCCCTGAATCCCCTGATTTGTTGTCTTGTTGTAACCTCCCGTGAACCCCTCCCCCAGTTATAAAGTGGAGGAGGGAGATTCAAACTCTCTCGCTCTCTGGCTCTGTGGCCTCTCTGGCCTGCGGTTTGGACCAGCTGCGGACTTCCCGCAGCTCGGCCTGAATAAACATCTTTTAACCTGCTAAGCTGAGAGCCATCCTTTTCTACTGCCGCCACTGTCACAACACTATTTAGTCCAGCTGCTGCTGAGAAGCCGAGCCAGCAGGTAAAGATAACCTGCGTGCCCATCCGAACTGGGAACATCTTGTAGCTGTGCAAATCTGAGCTAGCCGGAGGCCGGCGTCTGTCCGGTGCGGAGACAGAAACAGCTATAGGACTATCTTACTTTTTTGTCAGTGTACATACATTCTAGAGTATATAGGATAAGAGGCCAGATATTTAGGTACTTGTAACATACAGTCAGGCTACTGGAACTCAGAAAGGTTAATTTATTTTCATTCACAGAATGTCCTTAGTTTTAGCTCTTAGTTTAGAAAATAATAAATGTATTAACTTTAAGTAAAATATATAATTTGAACCTTCACATGTTAATTCAATATACCCATGGACGAGGTCCTGCCATTACAGAACAAGAGCTGTGCTGAACTTGAGGGCTTGTTGGACACGGACATTTTCGAATTTTAACCTGACTTGTGTAGTGAGTGTTTGCCAGTACTTCACTAGTGGAGCTTTTAAGCAACACTGCTTAGAAGTTTTCTGCTTGTTTACTATTACCCCTGAGATTCCTTGCTTCTGTGCTTTTTACTCTTCAGCATGTTTTCTCTCTTTAATATGACCTGTCAAGATTTCCTTTTTCTACTTTGCTTTTACCATTTTCTGTGATTACTTATTTGTCCTTTCCTTATAGAGTGGTCCTTGTTTCTCCCTAATTTCTATGTCTTGCCAAATATGCCAGGAATAGTTCAATCAAATACTCATAGGGATC